>NC_058035.1:1276956-1506956 GCF_019176455.1 Solea senegalensis | reverse complement strand
TTCAATACGAGCCAGTGTTGAAATGATGTCAACGTCTGGAACTGGACCGAGGGAGATCTGGTCTTGTTACTGCTGGACAAGTAGCGGTGTCACTGAAGTCAGTGAGGTCGTTCTTTAAAGACGCTGTTGTGTATATTTTTTTGTGTTTGACTTTAAACGGTCACTGACAGACAGACAGACGGTCAAACACCATCAAAGTCGTCACCTGTCAAACAAACTGCAATAAAAGAAAAAAGAAAAGAAAAGACATTTGTAGAAAGCGTAACAGCTCTGTGCACGAGGCTGAAGCGCCATGCTAACTCACGAGCTCGCTAACAAACAAACAAACAAACAAACAAACAAACAAACAATGTCTGTGGAGATGTAGGAAATGTTTCAGGATCTTTTCAAAAAACTGATTTTTAAACTCTTCTAAAAAGACAGAGACACGAGGGACGAGCTGTTATCGATCAGATACTGGACAGATGTCGTACTTTTAAGTCTATTTTTAAGTTGCAAGGGACCGACCTCTGACCGAACACGACGCACGTTCTGAAATGTTGTGGTGGCGAGAGGAAACCGGAGATCCCGGAGGGTCGAGAACAGGGAGAACTCCACACAGAGAGGTACCAGACCGGGGAATCAAACTCAGCAAAATCCAATTAAAATCCCCAAATCTGCTTAAAGTTCCAAAATCTACTTAAAATTCAAAAACCTGCTCAAAATCACCAAATCTACTTAAAATCTCAAAATCTACTTAAAATTCCAAAACCTGCTCAAAATCCCCGAATCTACTTAAAATTGCAAAATCTACTTAAAATTCTACTTCAAATGTTTTGGTGGTGAGAGGAAACTGGAGATCCCGGAGGATCAAAAACACGAGGAGAACTCCACACAGAAAGATCCCAGACCGGGGAATCAAACCCAGCACCTTGAGGCCGTGAGGCAACAGTGCTCACCACTACGACCCCAAAGACCAAGACTGAACTTCTGCTGACTTAAAACACTGGTCATAAAAACTGTGGGTTACAGGAGGAGGAGAACGTTCATTTTGAACCCTTGTGTTCTTTTAATAAAGTCTCAGAGTGTCATAGAGCTGCTTGACAGCGCCCCCCACAGGCCGGGAGCACTTCTGTTACTGAACATGCAGGTGTTGTCACTCCTCCAGGTGTCTCTCAGTTGTTTTGTGGTCGTTAGAGAACGTTTGGCCGCCGTCAGCCACCGTAGAAGACTCCGCAACAACAGCTGTGTGTTGTAAGGGTTAAAAACAGAGTTTCAGTTCTGCTCCACGTGTGAGCCGATGTGCGTTTCAACCCAAATGTCTGAGCTGATTCTCTCTGACGAGACGACAAACTGCAGCACACGTCGTCCGTCAGACGTCCTGTGGGCAGGATTCGTTACAGTGATGTGAATAAAAGTGATCAGTCTTGATGTTTATGACGTTTCTGCCGACACTGGCAGATTTACGCTGCTAAGTGGGAGGGAGACGGAGACGGAGACGGAGACGACGTCTGCTGCTGAAGTCAAAGCTTCAGGCCAAATATCAATCTCTCTCCAGCTCAGATTTACAGAAACTTCAACATGACAGAGAGCTGAGATTTAAGCAGCGTTATTTATCCGTGTGCGTGTGGAAGTCTACGTCTGTGAGAATCTGCTCACGTCGTCCATAAAACGCCCGCCCGCGTTTCTTTGGGGAGACTTAAATTAGACGCTTGTGTGACAAAGTGTTACGATTGTGTTTCAGTGCGTTTAAAGACTGCAGGTAATTTAACCTGGGTGGGAACGCAACAGAACCTGATTCTGTTCAAAAACACAGACTGGACTTCCCGATATAAATCACCCAATAACACAAATAGACACTCACACCAACGCCCTGTGGGGGGCGCCATTTGTAAAGCAGCTCATTCTGAGTTTAACTGCGTCATTTAACGCCAAACTACGACAAAATACGCTTTTAACCAGATTTACGGCAAAATTAGACCGAGTTAAAGCTCAAAGCCGACAATGTCCAACTGTAGATCAGTTAAAAAGACTTCAACCTTCTCAGCAGACGCCAGCTGTGAGGCTGCGGTACCACTGATGGAAGAAAGAGGGCGACAGAGAGCAGGAGATGTGAGTCAACCGGTCCTCACTAAAGTGAAGAGGTCATGCACACTTTAGTTGCAACCAGAGCAGGTGACGGTTTGTTGAACAGGAAGTTTACATTTATCCGCTGTACAAAAACTGATAAAACCCACTAAAGAAAGTAGAGCAGTATTGGTACTTTTACAACATACAGTTCCATCTTGGCTCGACTCGTTTTCTTTGCTTCTCCGTCAGTGATAGAATCTGGTGTTTTTTTAGTTCCTGCTCTGACGAGGTTCAGCTGAGCCGTACTAAAATGTGACGTCAACAGACAGAGAGTGTCGTCACTGAAGAGTCATGAGCGCGCCGCCCGACACAACAATCAAAGCCAACAACATACAACTGGAGATCAAACTTAAAAAGAATTCAAAATCCTTCTTTGAATTCCAAAATCTACTAAAAATCCTAAAAAGTCCTTAAAACCATCTTAAAATCCCCAAATCTATTTAGAATTCCAAAATCTACTTAAAATCCCCAAATCTACTTAAAGTTATATTGATATGTTATTATGTGTTATTTTCAGTTTCATATAAGAAATGTTTGCTGGGTGTTTTCTTCATTACATCGGCGATCATGAGCGATCATGTGATGTTTGTTTTCAGGTGAGTGGTGTGTTGACGTGTGGACGCAGCAGGTGTGGCTGATTATTCCTCCAAAAATATAAACACATTCAAAATAAAGAAGAATCACATGCTCCTAAACTTACCTTGTCCCCTGCTCGTCCTTTCAAACCCTGGATGAGTCACAGCAGACACAGAAGCATGCACACAGGTGTGAGGAGAGAGAGAGAGAGAGGGACCAGGGTTAGAGTCGTGGAGATGGTTCAGGACATGCAGCATCTTCCAGGACCAGTGACAGTTGGGGGGGGAGTTTGTGAAAGTTTAGTGGAGATGAATCCGAGTTCACACACCACAAAACTTACAATCAAAAGTCTGTTTCACTCTGAACTTGCGTCACGGCGTGAAAAACCACCTTTTTTTGGTCCGCTAACTTTCCCACACCAAACCCCAGAGAGAAAATCAGTGATTTTAACGTCACGCCACACAGGAGCCGTTGATCCACTGCTCCCGCCGACACTAAGTTCACATGTGTCACTGAATCAATTCTGCTTTTGAAATATTTTCTTCAGATTTACTGCAGTGACACAAAGTGACCAGACGAGGCAGCAGTAGAGCAGCTGTGTCCCCGTGCGATTTTCTGTCTGGAGTTTCAAACGTGTGCACACGCTCTTTTTCAGTGATTAAACGACTTCTAACAGCAAAATAAAGCCAAGCAACCATGTGTTCTGCGTCACCTTTGAAGTCTTTGGGTAAGTGCGTATTTTTTCGTAGATCGTTATCAAGTTTACACTGAATATTTTCTGTTGCTTTCACTTTGCGCGTAGAAGGTTGTTTCAGGCGTTGCGGAGGCTTTTTCACGGCTGTTTTTGAATTTAAATATAGGATATCTGTTACCGAACACCGCAGCCAGTTGCTCTTGGCGTTCAAATATTGGGTCTTGTTTTCGTGCAGTCAGATCTCCTCGACGAGGTGTGAGGCCTGTAAGTTATGGAGACCACACTGCAGGAGTATGTTTTAGAGCTTATCCTCATGTGGTGAGGGCTGAAACTGTTTAGAATACGGCAATATTCAAAAAAGAAAAAGCGAATTGTGTGGTAACCCGTAAATTACAGAGTGCAGCAGCGTCGGGTAAGAAATACCAAAGTGAAAGAGATTCTGTAATAAGTTATTGAGCTTGAGGAGAAGCAGCAGGGATTCTGGCTATTGTTGGTTTCTGTCGTGAATTCACTCAGAGACGAGATTACACAGCTGCAGGTTATGGTGAGAGTGAGAGCATGTTATTATTTTTGACAGCTAATGCTGTAATTAGTCATTATTTTTACTTTATGAAATGCTCCTGACATCACTGTGTAATTACTGGTCTGCAAATGAAAAGTTAAACTTTGGTCTTTTATATTTTAAATGTATTCCTGTGCACATTAAAAACACACGGTGGTGAGGAGGAAACATGTGCTGGTACAAACAGGGCTGGAAATGTGGGACTCATTAGATCACAGTGATGTGAAACACATCATACCCTCATGTACTGTAACATTAGCAGAACATTCATATCTATGTTAAACTCTGGGTTTTTTTTCTTTTCTTGCCTGATTTAAAAGACTCACCTCATAAAATCTACACATCCTTAAGTCTAAGATATCTTAAGACTATGTTTGGTGCCTTATCTTGATGTTAAAAGACCATTTTCTGACTGGAAATTGAAGTTTATGTTGCTTTGTAAACCACTCACTCTCCCACACCAAACCCCATAGAGAAAATCAGTGATTCTTTCAATCACAGCACACAGGAGTTGTTGATCCACTGCTGCCTCCATCACTAAGTCCAAATGTCCTTTTGTGAGTTTGGCTTTAAAAAACCTTGCTTCAGATTAATCTAAGTAACATAAATGTACCACACGAGGCAGCAGTAGACCAGCAGCTCCTGTGTCAGTGTGAGCTAGAATCACTGATTTTCTCTGTGGGGTTTGGTGTGGGAGAGTGAGCAGTTTACAAACTTCAGTTTCCTGTTGGAAAAGTCTGTCTCACAGTGAGATAAAGACGTGAACATAAAGACTTGGGACTGTTTTTCCTTGTGTCTCCACTGTCTGAGTCTCTGGCATAGGCTGGTTGGCATACAGGCTAGAACCTCATCAGACTGTCTGAAGTAATGATTGTGTGTGGTCCAGGTCTTAGATCGCTTGTAAATACCATCTTGGCTCCATTAGAACAATAAAACAGTGATAAAACAGGAGGACACAAGCTGAGATGTCTTCTTCTGAGAGGACATTCATGACACCAAAGCATCTGAAAAGCAACGTCTGAACTCGCCCTGGAAGCTTAAACGTTAAATACTTCAAACACAAAACTACGTTCACTCACCATTCTGCCAGGAATTCCCATACTGCCTTTGTCACCCTACGACCAGTGCAGATTCAGAAGAAACATGGAACGTTAAGAACGTGAGGGGAACATTAAAAGAACATGAGTTAGAAACGTAAGTGGAACATAAAGAACATGACTTAGGAACGTGAGGGGAACGTTAAAAGAACATGAGTTAGGAACGTGAGTGGAACATAAAGAACATGAGTTAAGAATGTGGGGGGAACATAAAGAACATGAGTTAAGAGCGTGAGTGGAACATTAAAAGAACATGAGTTGGGGCGTGGAGTGGAACATAAAGAGAACATAAAGAGTTAAGAGCGAGAGTGGAACATTAAAGAACATGAGTTAAGAGCGTGGGGAACATTAAAAGAACATGAGTTAGAAACGTAAGTGGAACATAAAGAACATGACTTAGGAACGTGAGGGGAGCGTTAAAAGAACATGAGTTAGGAACGTGAGTGGAACATAAAGAACATGAGTTAAGAATGTGGGGAACATAAAGAACATGAGTTGGAGAACATTAAAGAACATGAATTAAGAGGAACATAAAGAAGAGGTGGAACATAAAGAACATGAGTTAAGAAGGTGGAACATTAAAAGAACATGAGTTAAGAATGTGAGGGGAACATTAAAAGAATATGAGTTAAGAACATGAGAGGAACATTAAAAGAAAATAAGTTAAGAACATGAGTGGAACATAAAAGCAGTGGAACAAGAACATGAGTTAAGAATGTGGGGGAACATAAAGAACATGAGTTAAGAATGTGGGGGAACATTAAAAGAAATAGTTAAGAACGTGAGTGGAACATAAAGAACATGAGTTAAGAACGAGAGTGGAACATTAAAAGAACATGAGTTAAGAACGTGAGGGGAACATTAAAAGAATATAAGTTAAGAACATGAGTGGAACATAAAGAACGTGAGTGGAACATAAAGAACATGAGTTAAGAACGAGAGTGGAACATTAAAAGAACATGAGTTAAGAACATGAGTGGAACATAAAGAACGTGAGTGGAACATAAAGAACATGAGTTAAGAATGTGAGTGGAACATAAAGAACGTGTCAGTAAGTGATTATAGTCAGTTCACCAGGCCACGCCTACAATGTTAGAACCAGACACAAGCGTTATACCAGTGGTTCCCAAACACTGGTTCGGGACCCACAGAGAGTTTCTTTGGGTCCCAAAAACAAGTTGCCCAACTTCTTATTCAAGATTTGTGTTTCTTTCAAAAATCAAATGAAATCAAATGAAGTTATTCCATCTTTAAAGTGAGTCTCCAAAAGAGAAAGTTTGGGAATGACTGCATGAACGTGATGATGTAATAACATCAGTATTGTCAGTTTCCTCTCATGGTTCTGGGGCCAATAATGGTACGGTGAATAAATGAATAAACGCTCACATGCAGCGTCTTTGGTGTTTCTATGTGCTAGTGACAAACATTCGTTTCTTGAAATCCTGAACTGTTGTTTTTTGAAAACCTTCGGGCCTTAGACTTATTAACACACAACTTTGTGTAAATGATGATGTCATAGCCACACTTTTTATGCATGACCTTACAGCGTCACAGCACCACATACAGGCCGGGCATATGCACTACAGCATTCAGAGAAAGTCAAAGTTGTGTGTCTGTGTAAAAAAAGCTACATTTTAATAAGAGATAAGAATGAACTTGATGAGTAATCACTTTCACATGTGCTTGGTCACACGGTGGAGGCCACACAGAGCGAGAGAGCGGCGCAGCCTGAAAGCATTTAGGTTAAAAACCCACGCCGAGCATCATGGGAATCGGATTCTGTCACAAACATACATTTAAAAGGCAATTTTTTTCTGACTGGGAATTGAAGTTTGTGTGGCTTTGTAAACCACTCACTCTCCCACACCAAAGTCCATAGAGAAAATCAGTAATTTTTAAATCACAGCACACAGGAGTTGTCGATCCACTGCTGCCTCCATCACGAAGTTCAAATGTGCTTTTTCATGTGTTGGGCTTTAGAAATCCTTGGTTCAGATGAATCTCAGCAGACCAGCAGCTCCTTTCACGTTACATGTCATTTAATGTGACTTACATGTCATTTAATGTGACTTACATGTCATTGTATGTCGCTTTTATCCAAAGTGACTTACAATGGAATTGTAGGAACAATGGAGTACAATCAGCCAGGGGTGGAGTCGACCTCACGACCATTGCGACCATTCGCACACACGTCTTAACCACTGAGCCACTCCACCCCCTGATCAGCCCCTGCATCACTGATTTTCTCTATGGGCTTTGGTGTGGGAGAGTGAGTGGTTTAAAACCTCCGTTTCCTGTTGGAAAAGTCTGTCAGTATGTTCACTGTCTAAAGACATGAACATAAAGGCTTGGGACTGTTTTTCCTCGTGTCTCCACTGTTTGAGTATCAGGCTGGTTGGCATACAGACTAGAACCTCATCAGACTGTCTAAAGTAAGTAAAGTAAAGGCGTCACGTATGTAAATATGGGTCCAAACTTCAGACATGAATCTGTGCATGTGTGTGTTTAGTTTGGCCGCTCATTATTAAAGAGCAGGTTCTGGCACTTCCTGCAGTCTTTGGGCTCTTCTGGCCGAGTGGAGATGCCAGAACATCGCTGCAGAACCAAACCACAAAACCATGGCACATGTTCCAGCGCAGCAAACTGTCACTGCTGAACACAAAAATAAAACGCACAGCTCCTGAGTTATGGTTACGTGAACTAATTCATTTTGCCCAAACGTTTAAAGGGGATAGTTAAGGTTTGTATTTGGAGGTTTGGTTGTATTAAGCACTGACATTTCTAGCCTGAGACACAGAGACTCGCTCTCTGTAAACGACCAACAAATGTAAAATCACTGATTTTCTCTGTGGGATCGTGAGTTCAGTGTGATAAACAGTGAGATAAGGAAGTAAACATGTTCTTAAGATGTTGCAGACTTGAGCTGACGCGAGTCTTTGGCTCAGTGGCTAAAATCAGCTTATTTTCAGTTTAAAGTGAAGAGTCACTACTTCATAAACCACTGTCAGAAACAGAAAGTACGTCTTTAAGGACAGATTTGATTCCACTTGTGTTGCTTCAGTTGAGTCATGAATGTTGTGGAGAAGGTTATGGAGCCACCTGAGTCCAGTTCACAGCGGGCTGTTTTCAGAGCTGGTGCATCAGATTGTGCTGCTATCTCTGTCATTAGTGCGTGGCATATTTTTAAAGCACTTAAATACTATCAGGCCACAGCTGTGTTCTTTGAAGCCGCGTCCAAGCTTCTGATTTAAACCAAGACCTTGAGGGAAATGGCACCACCACCGGAGCGGTTCTAATCCAGAGCTCAGGGGGCGAACATGCCAAACGCCATTATTTGCTCTAACCACAAAATACAACCTTCAGTGGAGCGGCAAGTTTTACAGCCATGAGACAAACACAGTGCTTCAATAATCCTCACTGAGTCCATGTGTTACAGCAGACAGAAACTGGATCACTGCATGGTCTGACCCAGTCTGACCCAGTCTGACCCAGAGTCTTGTAAACCACAGATCCATGACTTTAAAAAAAACAACATACATATCTACAGACCAACATTTTAACGCCATGGTGTACTTTTGGTGGAAATGTGGAAAAGAAGGTGGAGTTAAACATTTTTGTGGTTGTGATTCAGGTTTAGACACAAACAACAGCATCAACATCAAAACTACGGCCTAAAGGTCTTATTTGAATGAATTGGCTGTTTAATCATTCAAAACATGTAGAATTGAGTGACATCTAGGGCTGAAGTTGTGTATTGCAGCCAAGTGAGTCCCAGTAAAACATAGCAGATGATACAGAAGAATAAAATAAGTGAATACTTAAACTCCAGGGCTGTGACTATAGATTATGAACTAGATTCATTGATTAGTTGTTTGGTCAATAAAATGTTGATCAGTGTTTGTCAAACCTGGGAAATGATGATGTTTCTCAAAGTTTTTGTGATTTCTTTGTTAAATGGAGCAAAGAAACCAGGAAATATTCACTGAAAAATCTTTGTTAAGAAAACACTCCAACCAAATACGTGGTGATGCAGTAATCGAGTTAATCATGGGTTAATCGTGGCAGCGCTAAACGACTCTATGTTGTCAGAACTTTTCCACTTTACAGAGAACTTCAATTAAATTCAACTGCAGAATGTTCTGTCCTTTTTAATAACTAACGATAATAAGGTTAACATGGTTTATATTCAGCAAGACAAAAGACAAATATCTTCTTCTTCTTTGCTATAGATAAAAATGATTGGGGCCACACACACACACACACGTTTGTGCAGCTATACTTCTCAGGACTCTGCATTGACTTCCATTCATTTAAAGCCTTAACCATAACCAGTTAATGTCTAATCCTAACCTTAACCCAAAACACAGTTTGAATGTTAGTCCTAAACTTTTGGGTCTCCATGAGGACTGCTGGTCCTGACAAGGCCAGTGTTTATGTTCTAAAGAGAAAAAAAACCCAATGCATTCCCTAATCCCTTAACCTTAACCTCGACCATCACAACCAAGTGTCGAACCCTGACTGAAACACTATTCTAACCCTGAAACCAGGTTTTAACCCTGAAGAGGTCCTCACGCGACGCGGTCACACAGGAACACACACAGACAAACATGTTGTAGAGAAAATGATTAATGCAGGTTTTCAGCGGTGGAATGTCAAAGTGTCTGGTGTGTTTTTAGACTCTGTCTCTCACACGCGCACACACACGCACACACACACACACACTAACTGTTACTCGACCTAAAAACCACAAAGAACCCTCAGAGTCTCTGAACGTCTCACACCTGAGCCTCACTGGTCTCTAAAGTGCTGTGAGACGTCCAGAAGCATCAATCAATCCATTTTCAATCATCCACACACACACACACACACACACAGAACCACACTGAAGAAAACTCCTGTGTTTTATCAGCCTGTAACGTCTCTCACAACTTCTTCTTTTACTGTATTTGAAGGCAGCTTCACTGCAGACCTCACTGTGACTCCTCACACACACACACACACACACACACACACACACACACACACATCACTGATGATTCTGATTAACACACATGATGGCGCTTTTCCATGATACAGTTCTAGCACGACTTCTCCATCAGTGATACAGTAGAACCTGGTGGTTTTCCTAGCACCTACTCATAATTCCATAATCTACTCATAATTCCAAAATCTACTCATAATTCCAAATCCTTCTTATAATTCCAAAATCTACTCATAATTCCAAATTCTGCTAATAATTCCAAAATCTCCAAGAATCAAAGCTAACAACTGTAGATCAAAGTTAAGAAGACTTAAAAATCCTGACGTTAACGTTAATCTGTAAAATGAGTGTGGTGATGTAGCGACAGCTCAGCTGGAAGCCGAACTATTCTGTGAACAATTCTTTTAAAACAACATGTTTGTGTGTTTGTGTCGCGTCCACAGCGAGGAGGAGGAGCTATGAAGTCGTGGAAAACAACGAGATTGACACTAAACTGAGTCGAGTCAATCGAGAACTGTACGATGGAAAAGAGCCAGTAGTTACTTTAAAAACAACATTGTTGTGCGTTCATTTTCTCATACAATATAAGAAACGTGTTCACGTAACACAACTGGATAACAACATGTTGATCAGTGTTGAAATCACGTTTCAAACGTTTGGAGGAGAAACAAATCATCGGGATTGAACAAATAATTTCGTTTTCTTTTTTTGTGCATAACATAAGACCTAAAATCAGACACTGGTCCCTTTGTTTGTTTTTAAATTATAGAATAGAAACCATGAGGTTATGACAATAAAAGAGGGTTAAAGATGATAAAAAGAAGAAAAGGCAGATTAATGATCGTGTTACAGATTAATGAAGCTAAACAGATTGTGTTAAAGACTGTGTTTAGTTCCACTGCTGTACTGACGTCTCCGAGTTTAATCACAGAAATAACAAAGATTTTGTGAATTTATGGTTTAATTCCACACACACTGCAGTGATGATTGAGTGAATATAAACATAATCCTTTAAACGTCACTAAGTGCTCAGTCATTAACAAAGACATCTCCAGATTCTGTCTAATTCTCAGAGATTCCGTCTGACACCAGTTTTTATTTGTACGTTTCACAAACAGTTTGTGACGTGTTGCTTGTATTTAAGCTTCCAATCGCACAAACTCATTAAAACCTTGTAAATTCTTTTTTTATGTTCTTGTTTTTCCTCGCGAGACTCGATGAACGCCGCAATTACATTTCCTTCCAAAACAAAACGACTCCAGATTAGCAGCAAAGTGTCAGCGTGGGATTAGTTTGACAGCTGGAGACACTTTTACTTTATGTTTGAAAAATCCAAATATAACGAGAGAGAGATCAATACTGCAGTGATCACACGTGAGCAACAAACAAAGAAAAACACACGAGGTGAAAAGAGAAGTTACCGGAAAGCCTGCTCGTCCAGGAGGACCCTGAAGAAACGGGGGTGACAGAGAATTGGTACAAAAAAAAGAGTGAGTTTTACAATCAACGTCCACATAATGAAAGATACGAGCACTGAACCACGACTAACTCGCTTAACTTCATTAAAGACGTCGTTACTGTGTTGACGACACGTCACCAAGCTTTTCAGTACAAATATGACGACTGTTGATTCAACAACAAGATAATGTTTTTACACTATAAAAAAAGGTTTTATATAAACTTAACTCATTTCAACATAAAGCTACTGTTAGCGATGTCCTCTTTTGGCTAATTCTTAGCCTAACTTTGATAGATAGATAGATACATTATTCATCAAATGACTTGTGAGTAAGCCTAACTTACTACGCTTAGCCTAACTTGTGAGTAAGCCTAACTTACTCACCGCTTTTTACATCTGTTAGCGATGCCATCGTTACGTGCTAACGTTAGCCAAGCATCCGTCTGTGTATCATTGCTACTCCAGACATCAGCTGTCATAATATTCACACACTAACAAATAAAGTATTTGATTTATATTTATTATAGCAAATGAAACTTAAAGCTACCATTAGCATTGCCTTATAAGCTAATGTTAGCCTAAATGCTGTTACCGCCTCAAAAACATTGATTTTGTTTGATGAAAACTAAAAATAAATCACTGAGAACTCATCACAGCGTCATGTCATGTTTTCAGAATCAGAATCGACTTGTTTTTGGTGAAAAGTTTGCGTCAGTGACGTTTCACACAGAGATCACATGCTTCTCTGAACTCCAGTGCAAAGGCATTCACTGACTCACAACACAACACAACACAACAACACACACTTTCCTCATTCCACCACAAACATGCAAACAGACACGGCGCTACACCAGGCCCAGAGGGCGCTGTGGTCAGTGCTGCAGTTAAAGGAAAATGTTTATTTATTTATTTATTGTTGAGTTTCAACCTAAATTTGTAAAAAAATACAAACCGCTACACCAATGAGTGTATTGTGCCATCTAGTGGAGGGTTGAATTAAAGCGGTTAAAGTACGCAACTCTCACACTTCAACACCAGGACATTTCAGAAAATGAAATATTTAATTCATGAAGTAAAAACTGCTTTACTTCACTATTTTTGCTTTTGCTTCTGCTTCTTGGGAATCTGCTCTGTGATTGGCCAACGTCTTTCGACACTGGCCAAATTTCCAAGGCTGGAAACGGAGCCCGGAGTAGGTGCAGACGTCCAGTTCTGTCTCAGATCACTTGATTTATAGAGTGATGAAATGTTACTGTGGAATCACTGATGTTAAAATAATGCCCTGTGCTCCCTGCAAAGCAACCAACGTCATAAAAACCCACTGTTTTCTGAGCATCGTCATCATCATCATCATCATCATCAGAGAGACAACGTCCTGCATGTCCCTATTCAAAGGTCAGCCCCGGAATACTTTCACTAATGCGGATGTGACAACATGTTAGCGACGATGACTTTCTTTCATCGAGGTACAAACCACAAGGAACACAAAGAGCCTCAGTTTTCAAGCAGGAGGGAGCAAACGGTCACATGTCCACTGTGTTTTGTTTTCACTGAATGAGCGGAACACGTGACGGGCGGCACGTTCATTGGTTGGAAGTCACAACAGGAAATCTTGACATTTCACTGAGGTGAACGAGGGCCACGTGTGTGTGTGTGAGTGTGTGTGTGTGTGTGTGTGTGTGTGTGTGTGTGTGTGTGTGCTGGCAGCCAACAGCAGAGAGGAAGTCATCGCTCTCACATCAGTAATCCTGGATGGAAGGAACGACAAACATTGATCCGAGCTCTTGTTATTGGCTTTGATGAGCGAGTATAAATATCTATGAAATGTTGTTGTTGTTGGACTCGTTTCGTGGAATGACCTCATGCTACACTGAGACAAAGGTCATCGAAGACAGAAGAGAATCTGTCTATTGTTATTTTTATATTTCATTACAGTTACATAATGTTCTCATAAGAGAATAAAAAAACTGATTCTAGCCACTCAACAAAAGTCTAATCTATGAAATCTTCCAGCTTTTTACAGTCTGTGAACCACTCACTCTCCCACACCAAAGCCCATAGAGAAAATCAGTGATTTTAGCTCACAGGGACACAGGAGCTGCTGGTCAACTGCTGCCTCGTGTGGTCACTTTGTGTCACTTAAATAAATCTAAATTAAGATTTTCAAATGCTGAAGTGAAAAAACAACACGTTTGAACTCAGTGATGGATCAACAACTCCTGTGTGTGTGTGATGTTCACAGAGCCCACTGATTTTCTCTGTGGGCTTTGGTGTGGGAGAGTGAGTGATTTATAAAGAGTGACACAAACTTCCATTTCCAGGCAGAAAAGTCTGTCCAACAGCGACAAAAAGTGTCAAAAAGCTAATGTAGATTTTATGAGGTGACACGAGAGTCTCAAACCTCCGAGGAGGACGGAGGACAAACACCAGGTGTAAACGTGGTCTGTGTGACAGATGTGTGTGTGTGTGTGTGTGTGTGTGGACACTGATTGGCCGGATCGTCGGGCAGTCAGCTCAGGCACGTCCAGGTGGTGAGTGCGAACAAACTGCACATAAACGTCCTCCCCATTAGCTACCGGCTCTCCAGGGAGCGTCTGCAGGGGGTTAAGGTCACCCACTGCTGGAAGGAACCTTTCACTTGAATTACACAGTAACCCTCCAACATGTGGCTCCCATTTGGCAAAGTGCGGCTCAGTGAATGGCACAGTGGGGGTGTGTGGGGTGGTCTCCTGGGATCTACTACGCTTAATAAGAGACGTGTTGAGGTGAAAAACCGAGACATTTGACTTGCTCCGTTTTCATTAATAATGTTTTTTACCAAGAAGCTGACGTTAGCCCGCGGATGAACTTAAAAACACACGTACTTGAATAAAAAAGCAGACACGATTAACTGCAGGTAACGTTTTAGGATATTTCTGCACATAACATCTGCCAGAAAACTGGAGGAGAGGTCGATTTTAAAAGGCGGATACGATTACGGACGCAAATCATCGTAGCCCTAAATACAATAATAGTAGAAGAACTGTTAAACAGCCGATAGGCCCCTCCCCCAAAAAAGAACATTTGGGATAACAATATTAAAAAATAAAAAAATAAAAAACTCTGGTTTAAAAATAAAAGCATTGATTATAAAATGTATTACTGTCATTCTCCAATGACCAAATTACTACCTAAAATGTACCACAAGGTGGCAGCAGCAGTAGTAGCTGTATGTGTTTTTGCAGAAGCAGCGACATTTACAAGTTTCAATGAATGCACCTCTAAGCTGAACAAGCTTTGGCACGACAGTAGAGCAGCAGAGTAAAGAGCTAACTGAGTGGTTTTTGTTCAGCTGGAGAAAATCACGTATACAAAGCGCAAATATTCACTCATTATTGGAGCCGTCAGACCGTAACGAGGACAACGCTCGACCTCTAAACTCCAGCTAATCTTTCTTCGCGCTCATTGACACGCGTTTCATTTAATTCCATAATCACACCTCATTTAAAAAGACCTGAGGTGCAACAATCAGCTGTTCCTGGATGTTCCTAAAGCCTGGATCATGGAACCTTCAACAGCTGCCAGCCTTCACTTTGAGACAAGAACAGTTCTTTAATATTATACTAATCTAATCAGGATTTACTCTGTTTTATTATCTGTGAAGGTTCTCAGTCGTCTTCAGTAGTTTAGTTTGAAGGGAACGGTTGGGGCTGGATATTTTGGTACGGAAACGTAAAAGAAATACGTACCATACCCTCAAACAGAGGATTTAACCACTGTTTAGACAACGTTTCCAGAGACCAAACACCTGGATTTCTTTCACCAGTTCATCAGAACGGAAGAAGCTTCTTGGATGAAGTTACTGTAACTCAAGAGAAGACAGGAACAGAGACACTGGTTCTCTCTCCTTTGTTTGAGTTCTTGCAGCTCGTTCGTGAAACATCATCTGGTCAGAACATGTCCGACAACTACAGTGTGAGTGGCCAGAACTTGGAAATGTCTCCAGTCCAGTCGTCTACAGCGAGAGCCTGTTGTTTAACCCCGGTTGCTTTCATTTTGAAGATTTCTTATGTTGACAGTGATGGAGAAGCAATCTTTCCTTAACTCTCGCTTTTAAAGTCGTGTTTTTCAGGGAGACGTCCGAGGTCCTCAGACTCTGAAAAAACCCTGATTCTTTCATTTGTTTTTTAAGGCCTGATCTTTTTGCTCATCCCTCTTTCATTTATCTCCTGGTGTTTTCTTCATTTTTCCTGGAAACATTTTATGAACTCAGCTCATTGCAGAAGAATTTCCGATCAAAATCAACCTTTCCAATTGTTTCCAAAGTATAAAAGCTGGAAAAACCCTAAAATAAAATAGTGTGTGTGCTTTATGTGAGGTGTGGACTGTGTGTGTGGATGTTGTTGAGTTGTCTGTGGGCGGAAAAATCTGCTTCTTTTTCTCTCCGTTTGCTCTCTGACCTCATGTACCTTGAAACCATTCCTCAAACTTTCCAGGGAGGAGAAATATTTTGGCCCGATGTGATTTTTTAAAACAGTGGCGGCTGCACAGGAGCGTCCAGACGCTCGCCGCCGCCGCCGCCGTCTTCCTGTAACCGCGTGCCGCTGAGGCAAAGCTGAGGCAAAGCAGCCCGCAGCTTTTCCATTTTACCTAATTACCTAATGCTCCGTTTCAAGCTCACATGCAGTCGACCAAAGCTGGGATTAGTCTGTTCTGTGCAGAGCTGCCTGGAGCCAGAGGTTGGACACACCTCGGACAGGTCACCGCTTTTTACAACCAGATATTATAGTGAAACATTTATGTCTGAGACATTAAAACAGAGACGTGTGATGTGTTAGAAAGAAAGTCTTTGAATTCACAGCAAAAGACGATGGAAAAAGCAGTCACTTTACCACACGCAGGTCACACGGCACTGGGTTTACTTACTGGAGGACCTGCAAGACACAGAGGAGACAAAACATGAGCAACACAACAGCGGCGTTTTATCATCGTTCAAATGAAAAGTAATATTTTCATTAAATATTTAAAACAGGTGATTGAAAAGAAAATAGCGATCAAATTTCTGAGAAGTCGACAACTCTTTTTCCACTGCAGGAACTTTTCTCATTTACTCGGGATTTTAGGAAAAACCTCAGAGCGTTTCCACCAAAATAAAACTTCTGCCGACAGAATTACCTATTCACGACAGTTACCAAGAACTTTAGAGGGGCGGGGCTTTGAGCTGGAGAACTCTGATTGGTGGTTTCAATGTCGCCAACTTATATTCAGACTCCTCTAAGCGACTCTTTTTCGAGACTTTTCAAACCATTTATTTGAAAAGTTGATGATTAATTTACTAATAACTAATAATTAGTTCATCGATTGCTGAGTCAGTCTAAATACCTCACACATGTTTATACAACATGCGTGTATATGAAATGTTGTTTGTATTTCTGTACAGGAAAGTAAAACACAGATTTTGTCAAATTAAAACCAAACAACAACAACACAAAGAAGCGATGGAGAAGTGGCACAGATAAAAACAGTGCCACCTATAGGTCTGGCATAGTCATGACAACACTCGACAGCGTATTTATGTGGGTTTGTAGAAAGAAGGAAGTTAAGCTTCTCTGGAAATGATTTGGTATGCACGATGTTGTGATTCAAAATTGAGGCGGGGAAAATATTAGTCTCTATAAATACCTAGTGTCTTTCTGTCTGTACGTACACTAGACAGACAGACAGACAGACAGAGAGAGAGACAGACAGACAGATAGCTGCAGACATTCCTTCTATATGTATTGTTCTATTTGTTAAACTGCTATTTTAAAAACTCTGTTGCGATGAACAACATCTGTGTTCTTCATGTTCAGAGATGTTCTCTGCGATCACTTTGTTCACCTCTCCCATTTCAAAAATGACACATCAGCGCCAGGACATGACTCAGTCGCTCACGACGACTGGACCGGGAGTCGATCCCGGAGCCAGAGTCAGAGTCAGAGTCAGGAGATCCGCGTGTTTTCCGAGAGCGGAAACGGTCGCAGCGCGAGGAACCTGGAAAACACGGGAACACTTTTACTACCGTTCATCCTCGCGCCAGATGGAAGGGAGAGATAGACCGGAATCAGGATGAGACGTCATCATCATCATCATCATCATCATCATCAACATCAACATCATCATCACCCACTGACTGACCACACCCCAAATAAAGTCCTTTGAAGGCGTTTTAATATAAGTATAAGTTGCCATCTGCCAATAAACACCAGGTTTAAACAGAAACAGTGCAAAGGAAATGAAGCGACTTCTTCTTCAAAGACTTTTCTGATATGAATATGAAACATGTTCAGTCTGTAATTTAACTTCTCAGTTGTTTCTAAAAAGTAACATTTAATTATCATTATGTTCATTTGTGCTACAGGAAGGAATCTGAACCAGTGTTCTGGTTCTATCACTGTCTCAGTGAGTGAGATGACAGAGTGAATGCTTTCCTGACGTGTCATTTAAAAACCTCCATGTGTTTAGAACTGGTGTCTTGTTGAGAAACATCCAGGCACTAGAGTCCGGGTGCCAGAGTCTGGCACCAGAGAGTCCTGACACTAGAGTCCGGGCGCCAGAGTCCGGACTCCGGAGTCCATGCACAAGAGTTCGGGCACTAGAGTCCGGGCACAAGAGTCCGGGCACTGGAGTATGGGCGCCAGAGTCCGGGCACGGGCACTAGAGTATGGGCCAGAGTCTGGGCACAGGCACTAGAGTCCGGGCACAAGAGTCCGGCACTAGAGTATGGGCACAGGTCCGGGCACTGAGTAGGCCAGAGTCTGGGCACAAGGAGCACTAGAGAGTCCGGGCACTAGAGTCCGGGCACAAGAGTCCGGGCACTAGAGTCCAGGCACAAGAGTCTGGGCACAAGAGTCCGGCACTACATAGAGTCCGGGCACCAGATTCAGAGTCCTCTTTAAAGGAAAACTCACTTCACTGATCGTTACGCCAAAGTACAATAACAAGTTATTTCTTCTCAGAAGGTTCTGTTTAAGAAACTTCTTTAAAAATCATCTTCAAGAAAGGTTTTCACTCGACAAGAAAAATCTTCAACAATGTCTTCATGACACGGTCCTCCAGCAAAGTCTTCAAGTTACATGTTCAGGACAGGTCTTTAAGTAACACAGAAGAGATGTCAACAACTACTGTCTTTAACAATGTCTCCCATCAATGAAGACAAATCAGAAGACAATGATTGTTTGAAATCACACTAACATCGTGCCATTCATGAGTAAGAATAATAAAAACCAGCTCTGAGATGATGTGGAATCTGCAATAAAACCTGACTTTATTGAGCAGCTCAGATTATTGTTATCTGGAGACGATGAAACGTATCAAATATTCATAGAAGATTCATCAGAAACATGTGAGAGGAAGAGACGACGAGGCCCAACCCATGACTCACACTCTCACACACACACACACACACACACACAGGATAGACCTTTTAAAACAGCAGCCACGGCCACACCTTTGACCTTTTCACGGGTACAGCGAGAACGCCGCGAGCCGTCCGCCAAAATCAATCCGTGCCGACTGCAGACGCGGGTCACTGAAGACGTTTCCACGTCAACCGCAGCGGTGTGAGGAAAATCACTAAAGACAAATCTCCTCGGCCAAAATGTCAAAGCAAATCCGCGGCTTTTATAATCTGGGGTTGTGTCGTCACACAGGTTCACTGCTGTCCTCACAGAGAATCAAACACACGGGGAAACAACGCAAATCAGCACATATTTCAGTCCAAACACGTCAGAGTTTAGAGATTTGGACCCAACGAGGAGCTCAGCATGAGAGTGAAGAGAATGTGATCGTCTCTCCAGTCCTGAGGCGCTGACACGAGCACAGACGTCCAGGACTCAACAATGACGCAGACGTCCTGACAAATTCTCGCCCCTGTGAGCCTGGATATTATTCTCACTCTTCCTTTTATTTTCGAGGTGTGGCGTTCGCTGCTGTAACACAAGGAGTCGTGCAACAGACGCCCGGGGGGCGAACAAATGTCAAATCTGTGCCGGAGACGAGACTTGGCAACATTTACAGAGGTTCAGTTCATAAAGTTCACCCAGAGTTTGTGTCGGTCTGAGGAAGGAAATAAAGTTCATGGAGTGATGGAGATTGTGCGGAGGTGAAGTCAAGAAGCTGAGAAGCTGAGAAGCTGCCTCCTGTCACTCACACAATGTCCGGGCGGGGTCACATCTCAGCTGTGACACAAGGAAAAACAAGGATTTCCTACAGAAGAAACTTAAGTTTGTGTCACTTTGCGAGCTGTTCTGAAAAAATCATCATTTTTGACATCATCGCACACAGGAGTTGTTGATCCACAACATTAGCAGGATTTTCCCCTGTCTTTTACTTCAATAACAAAAGCATAAAACTAAATTGTGATTCATTCATCAAACATTTATTTTGGAAATGGCTCATTTTACAAGTCAAAAATAAAATGAGGCGTTCAAGGAACGGCAGTAAAAATAGACAGAAACTCTATCTTATTGCACAAATGTGGCTGTTGTGAATCAGCTCATGCTTTTAAAAAAGTGGCCTGCTTTATTAAAAACATGCATAAAAATATGATACCCGGCACAAGAACCTTTAGCAGAACCAGGATTTGGAGTAAACGTGTTCTATAGTTTCACAGTAGAACGCTGCAGGAGTGGACGTGTGGTCTCTCGGAGAATAAATCACTCTCAATGACCTTTTCTCCTCCCAGGCGCTGATGGGACAGTGTGTCCCCCATTTTTTAAATTCACTATACATTCATCACCTTCTGTTAGTTCAGATTTGACAGTCATGACTCTGGGGAGGAGGAGGAGGAGCAGCAGTGTTTTAATGTAAATCACAGCCTCCTCCTCCTCCGTGAGCATGAGTGTCACAGCTAATGTTCACTGATCACCAGGTCAAAGTGGCTTCCTGTTGTTTATACAACACCAGCGAGCACCTGTCCTTTTCACTTCACATGCTCGTCTATCTTTGCCCCGTTAAAAGCCCTCACTCCCCCACCACCCACAATGCATCGCTGCACGGTGGAGGGGCGGGGGGTGGATTCTGCCTCAGTGATTCTGTCTTTAACACAGACGTAAATCTAATGAGAGCATTTCCATAAATGACTAACCAATCAATCCCTACCAAACAACCAACCAACCAATCCCAACCAAACAAAACTAATCCCAACCAAACAAACAAACCCAACCTAACAAACAAAACCAATCACAACCAAACAAAACCAACCAACCAATCCCAACCAAACAAACAAACCCAACCAAACAAACAAAACCAATCAACCAAACAAAACCAAATAACAACCAACCAAAACCAACTAACCAACCAATCAATCCCAACCAAAAGTAACTAACTAACCAAACAAACAAACAAAACCAACAACACCAAATAACAACCAACCAACCAAAGGTTTACAATAACAATAATAGAATGATATACAATAGTTATCAAACCTTTGCATATTTTGTCACAACTTCTGTGGAATTGATGTCAAATTTAATTGAACTTAAAGAACATTTTCCTTTTCTCCGTCATCATCAATAAGCATGTGTGGTAGAATTAATGTCCACATATCGACGTCTCAGTCAACTGAAGCTTTTCTTTGAAGCGTAAACTTAGACGCTCTCTGCCATGAAAGCAAACATGGCAGCAAGATTCCTGCTGCATTCTGGACCTGCCATCACATCCTGTTGGTCTGGAGCCACTTCACCCGAGGGAGGACAAACTGTAAAGCACCTTGATCCACGGGCACTTCATGGGAGGAGGGGGTCCAAATATAGCTGGTTGGCTGGCGCCTGAAGACGAGGACACTGAAGCAACATGAAGCTTTATGTTTGAAGAGCAGCAGGAACAACAGGAAACAAACACCACAGTCTGGACTGAGCTTCATGTTGTAGACGGTTAATAACTCTTGTCCAGCTGTTCTCTTACTGTTGTCTGACTGTAACTGACTGTCTGACTGTAACTGACTGTTGTCTGACTGTTGTCTGTGACTGACTGTTGTCTGACTGTGACCGCTGTCTGACTGTTGTCTGACTGTTGTCTGACTGTTGTCTGTCTGATTGACTGTTGTCTGACTGTGACCGCTGTCTGACTGTTGTCTGTGATTGACTGTTGTCTGACTGTGACCGGCTGTCTGACTGTTGTCTGTGACTGAATGTTGTCCGACTGTTGTCCGACTGTTGTCTGACTGTGACTGACTGTGACTGACTGTAACTGACTGTTGTCTGACTGTAACTGACTGTTGTGTGACTGACTGTAACTGACTGTTGTCTGACTGTGACTGTTCTCTAACTGTAACTGACTGTTGTCTGACTGTAACTGACTGTTGTCTGACTGTTGTCTGACTGTAACTGACTGTTGTCTGACTGTTGTCTGACTGTAACTGACTGTTGTCTGACTGTAACTGACTGTTGTCTGACTGTTGTCTGACTGTAACTGACTGTTGTGACTGACTGACTGTCTGACTGTCTGACTGTGACTGACTGTCTGACTGTTGTCTGACTGTGACTGACTGTTGTCTGTGACTGACTGTTGTCTGACTGTAACTGACTGTTGTCTGACTGTGACTGACTGTTGTCTGACTGTTGTCTGACTGTGACCGACTGTTGTCTGTGACTGACTGTTGTCTGACTGTGTGACTGTTGTGACTGATTGTTGTCCGACTGTTGTCAGACGGTCACTGACTGTTTCCTTACTGTTATCTGACTGTTGTCTGACTGTGACTGACTGTTGTCTGACTGTTGTCTGACTGTGACTGACTGTTGTCTGTGACTGACTGTTGTCTGACTGTGACCGGCTGTCTGACTGTTGTCTGTGACTGATTGTTGTCCGACTGTTGTCAGACGGTCACTGACTGTTTCCCTTACTGTTATCCGACTGTTGTCTGACAGTTCTTACTGTCCTCTGACTGTTGTCTGACTGTGACCGACTGTCAAGAGACACTGACATGAGACCCTCACTACCTTTACACACAGTTTAATCCAACTAAGGCCTTAGTCTGACTAAGAGAGACAACCAGACAACTTACTGTCCGTATGTCAAAGTCCGTAGGTGGCGCTGTATCTCTCTATAAGCTAGTTTGTATTGAATGAGTTTGACGCGACAGAAAAACAAACAGTGGACAGTGACTAAGTGTTTGCAGGAGTAATCGGATTATGAATCACATTATCAGGTATATTAGTCCGACTAAGATGGAGCTAGTCTTAGTCGGACTAATATACCTAATATACTAACGTGTTTACATGACATTCAGAAAACTGAATTATTGTGTTGGACTGACGGACACACTGAGTGTCTGTTTGAAGCAAGAAAAACTGTATTTTTCAGATTCTCTCTTAAACGATTAAGAAATTTGCATTTTTCAAGGACTTTCCAGGACCAATCCCCTAAAATTCAAGAACAGAATGTGCTGACACAGCTTAAGATGCCCATGACATCCACTTTTATTAATATGCAGCGCGCTCTGTATCTGGACGAGCAGTGACCTCGTTTTTGACCTTCTGTGTTACAAAGAGTAAAGTGGGGGGTGTTGGGCAGGTGGGCTGCCACCTTGAGACTCCCTACCTCTCCCTCCCCCTCGTCTCTCTCTCTCCCTCTCTCGTATGTAGGTCCAGGAATAACCTGTGGAATGTCTGAGAATAACTCCATCATCCATCTAAACTCCAGCCTCCTCCTCCTCTTCCTCCTCCTCCTCCTCCTCTCGGTCTCTTTTAGATTCCCTGCTTCTCCCGTTACCTTTATAAACAACAGCAGCGAGTCCGTGTCAGCTCAGCCAGACGACACCGGCCCAGCACTGAAAGACGGGATATCAGAATCATGTCGACTTGTCCGCTGCCCAGACAGATTTAGTTCAGGGTGATAAATGTGTTTGGTTGGTTGGAGGCAGCGCGACTGAGACTGCTGAGTATTTTAGACTAATGTGTGGAAACTTATTCACTTAATGTCCAAAATTTCCAAAATTGTGTGGAAAAGTAATGGATGTGGACAATTACACGTCATTATTTAAGAGGAAACCATGTCCTCAGTGTTAAAATGGCAGGGCGTCCACCAGAGATTTACCCAGACTCAGCCATAGATTAAGTGTACGATAAGAGTATGTTTTCAGCTTTATTTCACTGTTAGAAAATCTTTTTTAACAGTTTGTAAACCACTCACTCTCCAACATCAACGTCCATAGAGAAAAGATGTGATGTAAAGATTTTTACATCACACACACACACACACACACACACACACACACACACACACACACACACACACACACACACACACACAGGAGTTGTTGATCCACTGCTGCCTCCACCACTAAGTCCAAATGTGTTATTTTGTGAGTTTGGCATTTGAAATCCATCATTCTACATTACGTGAGTGACACAAACTGGCCACACGAGGCAGCAGAGGACCAGCAGCCCCTGTGTCCAAGCTAAAATCATTGATTTTCTCTATGGGGTTTGGTGTGGGAGAGTGAGCGGTTTACAAACCTCTGTTTCCTGTTGGAAAAGTTCACCTAACAGTGACATAAAGACGTGAACATAAAATATCGGAGACTAAAAGCGAGTTTCCTTGAGTTCCCGCCGTTATATGAATACTTGTAAAGGCTCAGTGCGAATAAAAGCTGTGCTGTTCTGTGACACAGTTCATTATAGTGAATCGGACGTCTGATGCTTTGTTTATGTAAAGAAGTGATTTTGAGAGCTGAGTCCACTCTATGCAAACACTCGGTGAAACCCAGATGTCAGATATGATTACAGTAAAGTGACGGGCATGTTTGGATTATCAGCGGAGCGTGTTACAGTCTCCTGCAAAGTCAAATGTGCTGATTTTAAAAAGAGAGAACGAAAGAAAGAAAATGCCAACACTGTAAATTCACTTTCACACAAGAGTTTGCGTTTGAGAAGCATGTGCATCTACCAAAATGACTTTTTACACTTTTCTCTCTCAGTGTCATTCCTTATACAAAACACAGAGATTCAAACTGACACAAAATCAGTCAAACTACTACAAAAAAGACTCTACAACAAAGAAAAGGACAACAGGACCTTCCAAAAGTCCAAGAAGAGACACAAAATCATGACAAAGACACTAAACAATTCAACAAAAACATGGATCACTTTCTCCAGACTCCAAACCACAGTGAACTTTCTCTGAGTCTGGGTTCAGAGACGTGAAGACAAACAATTCCTGAAATGTTTCCCCGTTCATCGCTGAAAACAGAGGCCCAGTAAAGTGTCCTGAGCAGAGCAGCGCTGCATCATTCCCATGGAACATTCATGCTCCTCGTACCCTTGTTAAACGCGGAGTCAGGGTTTTTAAAGACGCCTGATGTGATTTCTTTGGCGCGGCGCTGTCCCGCTGTCCCGCCACGAGACGACGTCAAAACGCGAAGCAGAGGACGGGGAAACATGAAAAGACTCTGAGGATAATCTGGCCTGAATCTGCTCGTTCAGCCAAATTTCCTACACGTGGTTTTTGTTGGAGCGGCGGCAGCAGCAGCTTCACGGTGAGAAGAGCTGATAAACAACAGGATTGGGGGAACAACACGCGGCTCCAGCTGATGATGGGAGAACCATGTGTGCAGCACTGTAAAAGGAGTATTTACTGCCACTGAAACGCCTTCTGCACCATATCTAATTCATCAAATCCATCAGCGGCCTAAATCTTATTTGAGGGCTGTGATCTCCGTTTTGGTCTGTTGCTCCGCCCACAATCCATCCCATAATGCTGTGTTTCAATCAGGGTTTGGAATGGCAAAGGCGGGGTTTGGGCTGCGTAGCGTGCGACATCCGGCAGCTCTCTTTTACACTGTGGCCGTTAGTCCCAACTTCCGATCAGCTGACTGTCGTGGGAGGAGCCATTCTAGCTCCACCCTGACCATTTTACTCTGGTACCCTGAAGGGAAGGGTACCGCCACACGCGATGGAAACACGGCTTAACAGAAGCTAGAATTTCAACGTCTGGATCACCAGCAGAAACTAGAAAGTCTCAGTGACGTTCTCAAAAATGTCTTGACCAGAGGAAAAAAAAACAAACATGAGTTTCCGCAGCAGAGAAACGGCAGAATTCCGTTATTATTCTCATACAAATATGTCAAAACATGAAGGAAAAATATTTGTTGTCCAGGTAAACCGCTAAAGTAAATATATTTACAAAAACTGAAGCTGAATGTGAGCAGAATGTTATCACTTCAACAAGCTCAACTAACTAAAGTCAAAGTCAATAACTAATTTTCACAAGTTTGAAGTTGGTTTGTTAGCAGTTGAGCTAAGAATCCGCTCAGAAAGACGGCAGAAAAAGGAAAGAAAGTTGACGATAAACAGATCATTTAAAACTTCGAGCTTCAGCCAAGGTTAGCTAACACTTTGTCAGTGCGTATTTAATGTACATATGTTTTTTTTTATGGTCCATTATGTCGTCTCCTCTCAACGCGTTGACTTCCAATCTCCTGCATCTGTGGCCGACACAATAAAACCACCGAAAAGGTCCAATAATAAATAAAACAGATGGTGGGACTGCGCATGAAAACAGTGTAAACAGTCAAATCTTAACCCATGCTTATACGATGTTTAGAATTTCACTAAACATTTGAAATATTTTACGTGTTTCACCTTTAATGATGAGATATCTGTCATTTCAACATTTTTTGGAACCTATAAATCACTCAAAAACGTTGTTGTTGGAGTTAAGTTCACGTCGCGTTTGGCTGAATTTGTTCCCATGTAACAAACGCGCTGCTAAATGCTTGAGAAGCTAATAAAAACCTGGAGTCTATCATTAACAAATTAGCAGTCGCCCCAGGACAAAGAGTGACATTTCCCTGACTCACTCATTCACTCATTCATCCACCAAAGCACAAGAAGTGCTGAAGCCTCAGTTCCTCTCACAGTGACTTAATGGTCGGGTTGCATTCAGGCAAAAAGAGGTAGTTTAGTGTTTTTTTTGTAGACCGTGAACTGTTGTGTTGGTGTTGTTGTTGTTGATGTTGTTGATGTTGTTGTTGTGCCTTAGGGCAGGAATTAGCCAGACACAAAAGATCTGTGGAAACAGGAGCAGACATTACTGCAACTTTCCAACAAGAAGAAGGTCAGAGACGTTCACGTTTAAAGACAGTTTAGGTTTTTCTAAGTGTGGTTGTGACGCACTGACAAACACTCAGAGCTAACTGAGCTTAGCTTGATCTCACTGAAGTCCAAAACATCAAGAATATGTTTGACTCTTTATCTCACTGACAGAAACAGAAGTTTGTAAACCACTCACTCTCCCACACCAAACCCCATCGAGAAAATCTGTGATTTTTTAACACTAAGTTCAAATGTCATATTTCTTGAGGTTTACAAAGTTCACTTACGTCATAAATGTTCTCTAACAGCAACTTAAAGCGACAAACATGTTCTTATCGTGCACTTAAGCTCTGGCTTGGTCTCACTAAGTTGTCTTTTTGGGCTCAGTTTGTTTGAGAAGAATTGTGCCTGTTAAGTTGGCACTGGTGGAATTATTCTAACTATCGATATCTATAATGGATTTAAAACACGACACGTAAACATCGTAAAAGTATCGCGTTATGTCGAGATTAAAGGTGCAAAACACATTCTTAAGATGTGGTAGACGATCGTTAGCTCGCGGTGAACACCGTGCGCTAACAATGATCTGATACTTTTTCATGTCCGATATTTATGTCACAAACTTGAGTATCTGCGGATACCGATGAGCCCAATACTTTTTCATGTCCGATATTTATATCACAAACTTGAGTATCTGCTAATATCAGACCAATACCGATATGAGCATGATACTTTTCCATGTCCGATATCACAAACTTGAGTATCTGCCGATATCAGTCCTTTCTCATCTACAATACCAATACCCATATGAACCCGATACTACTTCATGTCCAATACCGATATCAAAAACCCAGTTTTGATACTTTTCTTTGTCCGATACAAAACCGATATCGGTCATTTTTGACTTTCAAACTGAATCTGTTAAAAACACATTTGTGGATTTAATCGGATTTGACCATTTTAATCGTTCTGATATCTGATCCAGTGTTTTAGACCGATATCAGACCGAGCGTCGTATTGGCTCATCTCGAGTATGAAGTCATTTTTAACATGAAAGTCGAGTGAACTGTGCATGGAAACACTGAGCGTCTGCAAAAAAAGGCCTGAACTCTGGACCGATGATGGAAAATTCATGGAAACTAAATCACAACATTAAAATCTGTCCAAACTGAATAAGAAATCCTCTCTCTTTGAAAATGTGTGCGATGATGTGTGAGAAAACAGTGGAAAAGAAGTCGTCTGTCATGGATTTCACCGTCAGACGCTGGAAAAAAGGCTTCTGTCGTTTTCTGCCTTCAGGCTGAGACGGAACCACTTCCCACACTGTAATCCAAGAGGGGCCCCTTTCCTGCTCACTGACCTTCAGAGGTTTACGGGGCTCGTCATGAGAACACAGTATGTCATCCAGCGCACACGTCCTCCGCCTCATGCCACCAGGCTGAGGATGCAGCGGAGGACCTGTGTGTGTGTGTGTGTGTGTGTGTGTGTGTAGTTTTTAAAAAATCATCGCGATTGATTCAAATGTTTCCCCAGAAGCTGTGGGTGTGGAGCGCACTCAGCGTCTGGGTGGAGACGCAGAGGACGTTCCACAGGAGGATCCACTAAACGGAACAGGAACTGGACTCAAATGAGGGGACGGACGACGCCAAGAACCTTTTACAAAAAACATGAAATAGTCTTGAGATTTAAGAAAATTGATGACACGTGTCCTCGTTTCTGTTATTTATTAGAGTTTGTGAAGAGCACGGTGCGAGCCAGGAGGCTCTGAGCCCAGAGACCATCGTTCCACCCTTTAAATTTCCCTAAAACCACAAAAATTCAAGAAGCATTTTTACTGTTCTCTTTGTGGACAGGTTAAAGGGATATTTCAAGGACTTATGCACAATAAATATAGACATTAAAGGTTGAATTTTACATTACTATAGAACTAAAAAATATGTCATTTTGCTGTTAACCAACTTTCTGTTGCTCTCATACAAAACTCCACAGAGAAAATGAGCATTTTTAACTCGCGGGGACACAGGAGCTGCTGGTCCTCTGCTGCCTCGTGTGGTCACTTTGTGTCACTGATATAAACCCGGGCAAAAGATTTCAAACCCTGAATTCACAAAGACCTTTGAACTCACTGATGGAGGCAGCAGTGGATCAACAACTCCTGCGTGCTGTGACGTTAAAATTGAGGATTTTCTCTGTGGGGCACAAACCTCGGTTTGCATATTCTAGACATTTATGAGTTCAATGATTGTCCCTTGATACACAAGATATAAGATATCAGGCTGTTTGTCAAAATGACCAAAAACTGTATTAAACTGCAGAATTAGCTGCGACACTGAGTGAAAGCTTTTTTTTCTTTCTTATTCTAACTTTATAAATATCTTTTTTTTGTACCAAACGTAAATTCTCCCTCAAGAACCAAAACACACCTGAGGAAGTCATTCACAAATCCTCCCCGGCTTCCTGAAGGATCACTTTCCCACTTCACCACCGTTCCCCGTATCCTTAATTCTTTGATTTATAGATTGGATGGTATTTTGAAGGCGTGTCTCGTGTTACATTCACAAACCTTAACGACAGACGCTCACTGGTCAGGAGTCACTTTTAACTACCGTCCGTCTTAATGACACACTGATGTTTTTTGATCTGTTTAATCTACGGTGGTCGACGCGAAACCAGCTGCGGATTCAAAAACAAACAAAAAACATTTGCCCCTCTCGGCCGACAGAAACGTTAGTGCTCGGGTCTGTGGGAGCGCTGGTGTTACGATGCTCGTGGACTACTTAATTGTTTCTTTATTAAAAGACCTTTATTAAGAGGTTATCCGAATGCAGTTCAACACTCATTTCTCTGCCGTCAAACTACCTGACGCCTGAATTACTACAATATTTACGGTTAAACGCCTGCTGGCAAGCTGATTTTTAAGGACATTGACGTCTGGTTTTCATAATAAAACACTCAGATCTTAGTATCTACACGTTTGAAAGGACGCAGCTATGTGTCAGAGACCTAAAAACTGCGAGGATAACCTCTTACTAAAGGTCTTTTAATAAAGTAAGAATTAAGTAGTCCACGAGCATCGTAACAGCTGCTCGCAGAGCTGCACGAAAACCAGCGCTAACGTTTTTGAGTCGTTGTCGTTTCTGTCGGCCGAGACTCGGAGTTTGTGTGTGTTTTTATTTAGTTTATGTTTTTGAATCAGCAGCTTGTTTCTCCTGCTGCGTGTTTCGGGTGCAGTAAAGCAGCAGGTGTGTGTGTGTGTGTGTGTGTGTGTGTGCGTGGTGATGTCACGGGTGGGACTCCTCCTCCTCGGCTTGACCTTTGACAGTCCAGACAAACGGCATCCCAGCAAATGTTAAAACAACAGTGCTGTAAAAGTGTTTGACGCGGTTAAGACAACAGTGTGTCTTTCCTGTCTCTGTCTCTGTCTCACTGTACGCCCGTGTCCCGATCGTGACTCTCACAACCTGACGTCACGTCACTTATCAACAGTAACAGATAAAACGCGACTAAATTACAGCAACAAGTAGCAGTTACAGAGAGTTCATAAAGGTTTTTATGTAAATTAAATGTATTTAGAGGAGAAAACTCAGTCAAACTGAAACATTTAAAGCAGAGTTTGTATGTGAAATATTGTGATTTTTAATCGAATAAAACAGTGTTAAATATTTCAGGTACTTTATTTTAAAATTAGACAGTAATTTCCAACAGGAAACCAAAGTTATATAAACATGCCGTGCTCCCTCACCAAAGCCCACAGAGAAAATCAGTGATTTTAGCTGCTGGTCCTCTGCTGCCTCGTGTGGTCACTTTGTGTCACTGAGGTCAATCGTAACAAAGTTTCCGACTCCTGTGTGTGTGTGTGTGATGTTAAAATCAGTGGTTTTCTCTGTGAGTGGAATAAATGTCCTCTTTCGCTGCTTTCAGGGTGCAAATGACATAAAGTAATATTTTGAAATCAAAACAGGGGCCTCAGGAGGAGCTAGAGACAAACGTGACCTTATTTCAAAATGACACCAAAGTTCTTGACTTTTATGCATCGAGAACTGCTGTAAAGGATCTAAAACGTTGGCTTTAATCTCACGTGTTAATCTCCAGCAGACCTGAAGGTTTGAAAGTCATGGTTTTAAAGCACGTCCAACAAACTGGGAGCTGCAAGAATTTCTATGAGCAGACGTTTTTCATCTCACGAGTTTGTTTCCCAGAGTTTATCGTCGCAGAGTTACGAACATACATCACAGCGCGAGTATTTTCTGTTTCCCCCTCGTGCCCCGCGGTCTTAAAGAAAACAATCAGACTGGTTTCGGTGTCTTCAGGTTCTCGTACGTGTGCTCCACGCTCACATCTGATCAGATCCTGGACGAGCGGCGGGGCCTGGAATCCGTCCCCCATGTGACTTCATGAGTCCGTCCCCTGCCAAGAGTAAGAATGGGGAGCTGCGAGGATTCTAAAAGGCCAGTCTGTCTCAAATGGAGTTACCAGGCGAGGGGAAGAGGCAGCCGGCACACAACGCTGCGCAAGCTATTAAAACAGAAGCTCAGACAGAGATAGAGAGGGAGGAGATTTTCACAATAAATGCAGGCGAAGTCGATGAGTTCACCATGTGTGCTCTCGGAGTTTGGAGTTCAGCGTGGTTTGAATAACTCTCAGGTAATAACTGAATATACCCATCACACGTCTGGAGTGCATGCGAGAGGCGGTGTCTGGATCCAATCAGAGGCGAGCGTCGGGGACGACGTGAAACTAAATATAGGAACATTTCCAAAGATATCCGACCTCTTCTACTCGGTGTCGTGAAATCCTTTGATTCGTGAAGGGAACGGTTCACATTTGGGGCCTGAATGTTTTAAATGAAAGGAAACACAGGGGCCCCACGTTCACCGACCACAGAACCTTTGCCCACGGCTCTGATCTGATGGACGCTGACCTGGACGCGGTGTTTCTGACGCACACGTGTTGGCTAATAAAATGCCAGTAACGTTCAGTTTGGAGTGTCGGAAGAAAAGTGATCTCCACAAACACTTCCTTCTTTCTTTCAGATCTTTAAAGAACCTCAAGGTTTTTTACACCAACATTCTATCATCAGTGTAAAGATGGGCAATGGCACCTTCTGCAGTGTAGCATTAGATCTTAGCTAAGCTAACATTAGATGCTAGTGCAGAAGACACAAACGTGGAAAAAAGTTCTGCGAGGTAACGCTTGCACATCACAAGTCTACGACAACTACCAACGGTCATTTGAGCGCGAAGCACCCGACACTTTGTCTTCATGAAGTAAGTTTGACAACAGACAACGTGTCCCTCACAACAGAAAGACCACTCCGGATCTACACCAGAACTGCCAGGACAAGTGTCCACCGCTCCACATCCATCTCCGACTGACTTTAAAGTTGTAGTTATTGAGCTATGTGTGTACGGCGGTGGTTCGAGGTCGAATATCCCAAATCTCTACTAGATTCAGAACACATTAGTGCAGGACTTGGTCTGGTGGCCTCTAGTGATGAAGTCTTAAATTCTCACAGACAAAATGGACGTCACGATGTGTTGAAGATCTGAAGAGAGTGATTGAAACTAATCACTAAGAGCAACTGTGAAATGTAACATCTCACCTGAGCATCCAAACTGCTGCCAAATCCGTAATCTGAATGCGATCTAGATTAAATTTAGTCTAGTCCATTTACCAAACTTCGTTCAAATCTGAGGATTTTATTTCGTTATAACTGAAGAGGATTTCTTTGAAAATCTACAGCTTTCTGTGACGTCGTCAGTCGCTCGATTCTTACAAAATGTCACCGACCATCGGATCTCATGCCAAGCCACGCCCATGAAAACAGAGGCGATAACGCCAAGGTTCAAGAACTTCACGACACTTGAGTTTGGAGCAGAGACACTCGAGTGTCGCGAGAGACGGTGGACGTAAACACGGGACTCTGTCCAGCTGTGTCTCTCTGTCCAGGTGAGATCTGCGTTTACATGGACCCCGAGGAGGATTATTCATGATCACCTAATCCACACGTGTGTAGACGTCAAACAACAGGACGTTAACGAGTCAGACTAAATCAATACTGGACTTGAGTTCAGATGAAGATCACATGACTCATTTTTCTCGAGATACGCAGAACATCGTTTTAGTGGAACCATGTTGTAAATGTTATGTTCTGGAGCTTTTTTTTTGTTAATGGATATAGATAGATGTGTAGAATAGCTCATTATTTGGCAGTCAGTCTTTTAGTGGATATATAAATAGGTCATTATTTGGCAGTCAGTCTTTTGGTAGATGTAGATAACGGTTCATGTCAGTCTGTTTTCATAAAATAATGAGTAAATTAAAAAAGCATTGATGAAATAGAGACTCATCATTTGTTTCGAGTTAGTTTTGACGTCTCATCCAAGAGAAGGAGCGCGAACAAGAGAAGACGATAAAACAGAGAAAAGACCATTCATTTAATCTCATGATACCACCATGATGGTCATGTGAGCAGTACACACACACACACACACACACACACACAGTAAACGAGGATCTGAGCCACACGGGGGGACTGTGTCATTCCTGTGGTAAATCTTTAGGTGAGCACTCGGTGGATTTCCTCGCTTTCTTTTCTCAAACTGCCTGAGAAAATAAACAGTGACGGCTGATGAGCGATGGCTCGTCCACGGCAAAGACAAACAAAATGAAAAGCTCAATCACTCGCCGGGATCGGGTTTCACATCCAGACGAGCCGCAAATGAGAAAAACAGACCTGGCCACATTTTACCTCCAGCTTCGCAGAGTCATGACTGACAAGAACGTTCACTCACATTCCTTCATCTCCTTCAAACTTCCTGCTCCACCGCGTTCTCCGTGTCCTCCTGAGAAGAACCCACTAAAACCTCTTCACTCTCACGTGACCTGCTCTGACGATGCTGAACACAACGAGCAGTTAAAACAAGTCACCATCAACATGGTGCATGAGCTCTCAGAAGCTTCACTCTCGGTTTGTGTTACATTCAACACCTTCCCCAGAACAACATAGGAACTAGGAACAAATTCATTGTTTTACAGACACAGATTTAAATGCTACGTTACACAAATATTAATGTCCTATGAGAGGTTGCTTTCAAAATAAGAGCCAGTGACTTTGATTATTTCTACTACTTCTACCTGTGGAAAATTACAAAATAAAGATTAAACATAAACATTTTTGTTATATCTTAGTTTAAGTCGTCATGAGTGGCATCAGTGAGTGGTCATACTGCGAGGTTCTGGTCCAACAGGTAAAAGGGTGGAGCTAAAGACACTGAGGTCGCTTTTGTGCAACAATAAAAATCAAAGGTTCAGAGATATTTAACAAGCAGCAGATGAAATTCAACAAACGTTAAACCTGTTTACTGCAAATTAAAGCTTTTAAATGATGAATTTCTAACATTTCCACCAGAGCTAACGGCTAAGCTAACACGCGAGTCAGCAGATTTGGTCACTTTGGCGTAAAAAAGCAGAAACTTTTTAGAGGCTTTAATGTCGTTTTTGTCTCAGCAACGTAACGACATTGTCTTTCCTCCATTTCCTGGGATCGTGCTCCGATATTTGAACGTCAGATAAAAGGTGTCGGTGTGTGGTCATGTGGTCACGTGGTCATGTGGTCATGAAGAAGTGATTAACACCTGGAGGAAGGCTGATGGCTACTTCAGACATCCGCCGTCCAATTGTTCCCACAAGAACAGAGACGAGAGGCCGGGCTTTGTCTCCGCCCACCTCAGATCAGGAGAGTACAACCTGTGGTATGACGCCGCACTGTGGCGTCCATTTTGGTTCAGTGGAGCGAGACTGACCTCACACCACAGGCACCTGACCACAGAGGTCAGAGATGAGTGACAGCTGAAGGTGTGGTCCAGGTCAGAGCCGTTTTTAGTCCAACTTTTAAAGGTTAAAGGTTAAAGGAACCTTTAACCTTTAACCCCGAACGTATCGCCGCGACACGTTTGCACAAGTGCACTTTGCATCACCGTAATTATGCGACGGTTTGTCCTGTTGGAAAAAAATCCAACGGTTTCTGAAAGCTGAGAATTTGCACTTGAAAGCCAACGTGTGTTTATTACGATCATTTCACTCACGCGTTTTGCAGGAAGCCGGCGAATCAGCGTGTTTGTCGCCAGAGAGCTGGAAAAAAACGTACGTAATTCAACATGAAAATACGGTGGTTTTTGTTTCTCTTCATTTTAAATTGTTAAAACACTATTTTAAAATGCAGTAAATTATAAATAATTGCCAGATATTCAAAGTTATACACGCCAGACATTTTGAGGCTCAGGTGTTAAAAGGGTTAAATGCGTCGGTGACCGTTGTCATGGAGACACACATGACAGCGGCTTTAGCTTGTTCATCCATCACCTGACACGTGTGACCTCCTGCAGAGAACAAACTCAAACAATTCGAGCCTCGAGTGTCAACAAAAAGCATTTAAAAACAAATCAAAACAAAACATTTAATGAATTATTTATGTGTTCTCTGGTTTTTAAACCCTGTTGTAATATATTTATTCAGGTTTGTTTGAGTGAATGTTTCTACAATTTAAAGATTTGAAAACTCAATTCTAAAACAAAATTGGGCACTTTCTTTTGCCCAAGGTGTTTTTATATATAAGTATGAGAAAATAAAAATAGAATCATTTCATGAGATTGTCTTGACCACATGTTTTATCCTAATAACGGAACAAAGCAGTGTAAATACTTTCATGGTTTATTGTTGCTTATATTTAACATTCATTTAATATGTCATTTGTGTTCATTTTATGGTGAAATACAGTTTGTGTTGCAGCAGAGAATCAGTGGTGTTTTTAATCTGTGAAGACATGAGTGAGGAAACCTGGACCCACAATCTTTCTCTGCTGCTGACAGTGAAGTGAACGTGGAGCACGAGCTGCTGCTGCTGCTGCTGCTGCTGACAGTGAAGTGAACGTGGAGCACGAGCTGCTGCTGCTGCTGCTGCTGCTGCTGCTGACAGTGAAGTGAACGTGGAGCACGAGCTGCTGCTGCTGCTGCGTCGTCCATTAACTTTCCCTGAGTAAACGACTAAAACACACATTTGTGTGACAAAGCGTCACCTCCTCCTCCTCATCATCATCATCATCATCATCCTCCTCCTGAGCCGTAAATAACCCCGTTTGTGTTTGTTGGGGACATCAAACAGCTGCTGAAGAACTCGATGAGCAAACCAACTGCTCCTCCTCCTCCTGCCTCGTCCTTCAGCAGGACTTCTCTCTCTCTCTCCCTTACACACACACACACACACACACACACACACACACACACACACACACACACACACACACACACACACACGTCCCCAGCTGCTGGAGTCATCACACACACACACACACACACACACACACAGTGTCATCATCTGCCTTCACACAACACAGCACTGACCTCTGACCTCTACAGATAAAAGAACTGCAGCGACGTCACATCTTCAGAAATTAAAGATTCAGACTAAAATAGAGTTTAGAGACCAGGTGACACGATTTATCACTTTAAATCTATATATATGTAATTGTATAAATGTAGATTGGAGAGCTATTGAAGCTATTAAAAAAAACATATTAGTCGACTTCAAGAACTTCAAATTCTTATGTTCATAACATTGAAAAACATAATATATCATTTATTTATCAAACTAATAATTTTTTAGTTTAGTTGTCATACAAATACTTTTTTTCAGTGTACAAATGGATTGTGGCAGATATTTTTTGGGGGTTTCCAATATAAATTTGCGGAATTTCTTTACCATCTTTTTATGTAAAATGTATTTATTGTTATTACTCTCACAGAATTATTATAAAGTAACTCACAACTGAGCCATCATTCACACTACGAGCTAACACTGGTACATGAGGGTCATCAAAGTTACTCAATCAGGGTGAAAATTAGCCCAAAGTAAACAGACCATAAATAAATTCAACTAACTTCACAAAATGAAAATCTCTCTGCAAGGTGCAAAAATAGGTGACGGTCATCTGCATAGAAATGGAATTAAATGCCAAATTATTTATCAAAATTTAATCCAGAAAAGCAAAATACAGCAACAAAAAAGAGGGGTCCAAGAACTGAACCTGAAAAATGTTTTATTTATTTTTTCTTTAAAAAGTGTTTGTTCTGTTTTTGAGGATGTGATAGTGAGCTAAATTAAACAAATTCAAGCCAATTTTAAATTTTAAAACATAATTGGGTCATTTGCTCAGGTATGTTTATAACACGATTAAATGTATATTTTCATTATAAAACGCTCAGTTATTATAAACAGTGACGCGTCACAGAATGGTTTACGTAAAGTTCCCCCGACACGGACCCCAGGTCACGGCAGCCATTTTTATCCGTCCTTTTGAAGTGGATTTGACGTCAGCTCCACAGCTACCACCACTCTATTCTTAGATGGAGGGGGTGAGGGTGGGTGGGTGGGGGGGGGTAATGGCAACTGCAATTGATAAGTGTGTGTTGAAGGTTTGGAGAGGTTAGAGAAGCTTCTGGAGAAAAGCTTTGACTGACTGCAGCCCGGGTTCCCAGACTCCACCGGCACAGGAGCCAAAATCTTTCAGCTTTCCAGTTCATCAGCTTCACAGTTTGTGAGTGGGGGCAGAGAGAGATGGATGGATGAAGTGGTGAACGCACACAGGACCACACCAGAGCAGGCTTTTCCACATCCTAAGTATGACGGATTGACAACGTCACTTTCTGCCATTGTTGGACTGAGTGGGTTCCTGAGTTCCTGAAGTGCTAACCCACTCGTCTCAGGTTCTTCTTCTTCTTCGCCGAATTCAACGCAGAGACGAGCGTCTTTACAAGACGACAAGGAGTGAAGGAGTAGCTCCCGCATGGGCGTGAGGAACATTCTTGGGCTCGTGAGAGGAATTTCAGGCACTTTTGTGTCCACGTCCAAACTCAACACAACAAATAATAATCATTTCTCTGCAGTGGACGGAACAAACCTGCAGTATTTATGTTAGAAAAAAAGCAGCACGTCCTAAAAACAGGAGAGCACCTTCAGAGAGGAACAGACCTTCAGAGAGGAAGTGCACTGTGGCCATGAATCACCACGGTTTGTTTTCACAGGACCATAAAAATCCTTCCTCTCTGTCGTCTGAGACAAAACGTCCTCATTGAGAATCAGAGATAAGAGACGTTTGACGTTGAAAACACACATTTATCTCCATGCTAACGACACGAGCTAATGTCAATGCACGCTAATAACACCATGTGACAGAATCCAGGGAGTAAAATCATCGACTTCAAACACAGACGAACATAATTCACGACGTACTTTTGCCGTTGTCATAACTTTGCTGCTTCCATGTCTGAGTAAGGGGCGTGGCTTATCCGATTAAAGGGATACATGTGGTTTGCAGAACCAAAAATTCTATTTTTTTATCTTAAAAATTGAAAAAAGAAATTTCTTCAAACACACAAAACAACCTCCAAAAATGCCCCAAATGCTGTCTTGTATACACCAGGCCTGTATGTGGCACTGTAACACTGTCATAGAAATACACCAAAGAAAGATGAGAATAAATGGTGGAACAAAAATAAACGTTTCTGGGCCTAAATTGCTGGTTCTGTTTGGATATAAAAGCCAATACAATATAGAACTTTTACTCATTACTAACTTATGGTTTTGTATTGTGACGCAATCTTCACCAAAACATCATCTTTATTCAATCTTTCACATTTTCAGCAAACTACAACTGAGTGACAACTTTTAAATAGTCGTCAAATATCAGTTTATCATCTCCTTTCTCGTGATTATTTTCATCATCGATTAATCAGTCGATCGTTTTGTCTATTAATCGACTCGTGGTTTGAAAACAAAAAAACATTGTTTCCAAAAACTAAAATCCATCAAAGAATATTCACATTTAAGAAGCTGAAAGAACAATGAATCAGTTTGATTTCCATAAATCACGTGTATTAAATAAATTGATATTTTATGACTAACTCTCATCTCTCTTTTATTTGAATGTACTAATTTGTCAAATGTCAACTCGCGATACCGCGGCCTGAGCCATGTTTTTATTCAAAGTGTGTTAAACTGTCTCTTTTTGACCTGGAGTCAACTTTTAAAATCTTTTAAATTTAACAATTTCTTTCATTTACGATTCATTTAGTCCATATTTGTTGATTACTCTTTAGCATACAACAACATTTTACGAACCTTTTATTGACTCCTTTGTTGCTTGGGAGGACATTGGAAGGACATTATGTTGTGCAACTTTTAAAGGAAGCAGCTCCTGAATTGAAACACAACCTCACCTGTTTTTGTTTGAATAAAACACACAATAGTGAAGGTAAAAAAACAAGATGAAGCAGGTAAAAAAAGCTCAACGTTGACTGAATAAGATGAAAAATAACGAGTGCTAAATCTAAAAATAGGCGAGGGCTCAGTGTGAGTGTGTGTTCACTTGAGTCTCTTAAGTGGTTCCTAATTACCGCTGATCTCCGACAGCGATACGTGACCTAGTGCAGTTTCAACTGCCGCTCCCTCCCGGTGCTTCACTTTACCCTCTGAAATGTGCTGTTGTTGGCTCGCGGCCCGGCTCTGTGGACATAAGAGCTAAACTGCTCCGATACCCACGAGACGTCTGGAGCGGAGGCAACAAAGACAAGTCCTCATGGTCCCAACGTAAACAGCCACTTCACAATAAATGTGTCTTAATGACTGAGATCGGCTTGTCTTTCACAGGAACCAGGGTTATGACTGCTATCACAGAAACACCAAAAAACAGGATGACAAGAAACTTAAAGGTATTTACATCACAAACACCTGCGATAAGTGTGAACAGGGAAAATCCTTTAAATGAGTGACTTGAATATGCTGCCTAGATCGCCAATATACAATCCTGGTAAGGGCCACAAGGGGGCAATTAATTAATTAATTGCCACGCCCACCTTAACCAAAATACCCAGCGTCACATTTCAAATACATGAACCAAAATCAGTACACACGATATGGACCAAAACTGATATCGCGATATTTTTTGTTCAAATGGCGATATGCGATATAATAACGATATTTTGAACAAAACAGGTTAGCTCGCTAGCTCACCGGTTGGCTGCTCAGCTGACGCGGCGTCCAGAGTGTACAACCGAAACCCGGAGACAGGAGACCAGAAACCCGGAGACCAGAGCCTCTGTGTCGGACACGGTAAACAACGAGCCGCTGATGAGTTTTAAGTCCACTTGGAGCCAAAAATCTGCGACTAACAGCTGAGTGGCTAACTGCCGAGTGGCTAACAGCTGGTGCTGCTAAAAACTAGCGACAACAAACAGGCATTACGTCACGAACTTAACTTTTATTTTGAATTAAGGAGTAACGAAGATGGCCGTCCGCCACGCTTACGTTCAAATGTCTGTTGCGATGCGTAGCGTGGGAGGGACAACACTACGTAGTGCGTACATGTAAGGGGCGTGGCTGAGCAGCTGAACTAGGCTTGTAGGCTCAGAGAGAAGCGGTCGGCTTTATTAAATATCGTTCACAAGGCAACTTAAAAATGATATCTAATACATAATGTATAACTCGCCCAGCCCTGCACACGTGTATCAGGTCAGGACGCGGACCCATGATTGAAACCAGGACAGGAAATCAGCCATTTTATGTCAAAGCATTTTTTGGCATTTCCACTCGTTTTGTTTGCATGAATTAATACAACAACTTTAATGTGATCAACTTCAAATTTTCTAAGGTCACTCTGGACAAAATGAGAATTAAAAGTTACTTGAAGCTTCACTCAGCGTCACACAGTGTAGGCACTAGGGGGCGTCTGACGACTCGCCATAAAACACAAAACTATACACATTATACAAGGTCCAATTTGAACTCAACTTCATACGATTGATAATAATCCCGTCTTTAAGACATCTATGTTGAAATATACAATTTTGACAAGAGTGCCCAGAGAGCGGTTGTTTTTGCTGCTGCACTTGTGCACATTCACACACAGACTAATTGGCGTTGTAAAAAAAAAAAAGCGTGTGAACACGAGCGACGTGTGAGTGACGCATTAATTCATCAGACACATTTTGTGTTTTGGAGCTGCTCGGCTCGTCTAACGAAGCCGTAAACTTTCCTCGCTTCAGGTTTCATCATTTGGGGCTAAATTGCCCGTAAAAACGTCGGGCAGAGAGAGAGAGAGCGCCGAGAGAGCGAAGAGAGAGAGAGCGCAGAGAGAGCGCAGAGAGAGCGCGCCGAGAGAGAGAGAGAGAGAGAGAGAGAGAGAGAGAGAGAGAGAGAGAGAGAGAGAGAGAGAGAGAGAGAGAGAGAGAGGCGAGAGAGAGAGAGAGAGAGAGAGAGAGAGAGAGAGAGAAGAGAGAGAGAGAGAGAGAGCAAGAGAGAGAGAGAGAGAGAGAGATGGATCTAGCCGGAGAGATAGAGAGCAAGAGAGAGAGAGAGAGCTTATCAGAGAGAGATTAGAGCGCGTCTGGCAGCAGAGAGAGAGAGAGAGAGAGAGAGAGAGAGAGAGAGCCTCCAGAGAGAGAGAGAGAGAGAGAGAGAGAGAGAGAGAGAGAGTAGTTTGTTTTGTTTAGAGTTGCTGACAGAGAGAGAGAGAGAGCGCCGAGGCCCGCGAGCACTTGAGTTGTTTTGCTGCAGAGTGAAACACCATCTGGGAAAGAGCTCAGCTGTCCATGAGAATAACATGTGATATCTGGACAGTGAAGCTGAGGAGCATGTGTGTGCTGCATGTTTACGGCTTCTCGTTCCACAGGTTCACGTACGCAGATCTGACGGCTTCTTCACGTACTCGTTACTACCAAATAAAATCAGAAGAAGAACAGTTGGTATTATGGTCTGTATTTTTATGGAGCTTTTCTAGTCTTGATGAGTTGCTTTACACTACAGTTTTCACCCATTCACCCATCTTTCATAACCATACAGAATGGAGTGAAAGTGTCTTTGCTCAAGGACACAGACGAGCAGAGCCAGGAATAGAACCCACAACCTTCCAGTTGTTTGCTGCTTCCTGTCAGACCTGACTGTTTGCACCGGTGTGTCTTGTCTCACTCCACGTTACGTCTGTCTCAACATAAAACAAACGAACTCAGTGATGGATCAACTACTCCTGTGTGTGTGTGTGTGTGTGTGTGTGTGTGTGTGTGTGTGTGTGTGTGAGACGTTAAAATCACGGCAAACATCAAAAACGTGTTCTTTTATACTTTAAGTGGTTATATTAATATTTAATATATAAATGATCTGTGAGCTGCTGCAGGTCTGAGCTCATCAACCAAACTGCATTTAAACTCTCGTTTTCCTACAGGAGGCGGCGGCTGGACCGTAATTGTACTTGGGGTGTGGAGGCGGGCACAGGGGGGAGGTTGGGTTACATCTAATTCCACCTCGCTGTATTCACTATCATGCCTTTTATTTGGAAGTGCCGCCGGACTGCGGTGGCTTTGCTAACGACACATTTCCTCAGACTCATTCTGAAAAAATCTGCATCATGTTCATTTTTCTGTTTCAGTCAAATATGAAATAATCCTCGTGTTCTTTGATCGCCACGCCCACATGCACAATCCTATTTGTTACATCTCACATTTAATCCACATCAGACGGAGTTGGCTGTGAACTCTGGTCAAACAATAATGCTAACCAGTGTGTGTGTGTGTGTGCGTTATTAGCAGGTAGCGCGGTGCGCGCGTCAATGCAGCGCAGGTAGCGCAAGGTCGCGTGTTGCGTCTTCACGCTGGAAGAGTGGGAGCGAGAGGAGATCAGGTGACTCAAGGCTCACTAGAACTTTCATGACGAGGAAACCAGACGACGCGTCGCGGTTTCTCCTCGTTCACCTCAGAACTTCTCTCGCTGCGTTAAACAACGATAACATAAACGATGGTGAGCTCTCCATGAACGAGTCCAAAACGGCTCAGTGGTTGTCTTTCAACTGGAAGGTTGAGGGTTCAATTCCTGGCTCTGCTCATCTTCATGTGTCCTTGAGCAAAGACACTTAAGCCCATGTTGCAGCGTGAGTGAGTGAGTTGTCTTTCAATGAGCGAGTCTAAAGGTAAGTGAATGAGTGAGTGTCTGAGTGAACGAGTTAGTGACTCAGTGAACGAGTGAGTGACTGAGTGAACGAGTTAGTGACTGAGTGAACGAGTGAGTGACTGAGTGAACGAGTGAGTGACTGAGTGAACGAGTTAATGACTGAGTGACCAAGTGAGTGACTGAGTGAACGAGTGTAAGCAGCGACTTTAATCTGAACAGCAGCGGCGCAGGTGACCATGTGACCATGTGACCATGTGACCCAAAAACAACAGAAATGTAAGCGTGGACGTGGCTGAGGTCAGTTTGTGTCAACACTGATGACACAGTGAAGGTGAGTGCATTATTTTTAGAGGCGTTTCTATTGTTGTGTTGACCTCGTGTGTGTGTGTGTGTGTGTGACACATAAAGCTGTGTCTGAAGGGCGTACCTAATAAAGTGGCAGGATATCACTTTGAACAATTGTTATAATATGAATAATGTAATTGTTCTTAGGCGCCCACTTTATAAATCATTAATAAACAATAATAAATGAGGATCAGCTGTTATACACGTGGCACATTATTGCAACAGGAAACTGAAGTTTCCACAGAGGAAATGAGTGATTTTAGCTGCTGGTCCTCTGCTGCCTCGTGTGGTCACTCTGTGTCACTGGGATAAATATAAACTAAGGATTTGAAAACCAAATAGACAAAAATCAGACATTAGAACTTAGTGATGGAGGCAGCCGTGGATTTTCTCTGTGGGCTTTGGTGTGGGAGAGTGAGTGGTTTACAAAGTGACGCAAACAACTTTGATTAAAATATCATAAACTTGAGCTAATATGTTTTTTTAAGGATAAAATCTGTTAAATCTGAGGATTAAAATCTAATTATAAAGCATTAATGAAGCTTTTATGAGCAGACATACATTTACTCATGACGCGTTTCTTCTGTAATCACTGGATTCCTACATTGTCGTCTTTTTTTAAGTGTATTAACAGCACAGAGCGTAGAGAGTCGTTGCAGTACCTCCCATCACAGACAGGGGTCGATAAAAGCCTGGGTCCCACCCTCTAACCTTCCTGTTTTTGTCCCTCTCTTCCTCGTCTTTTGTCTCTCTGCCCTCGGCTTCCTGTCCTCTCGCGTCTCGCGTCCACATTCCTGCGAGTGCGGCCGCTCGCTGGCAGCTGCACTGTAAACTTATCACGGGCTGAAGAAAGAGGATCTGCCGCGCTCTCTTCCTGTCAGCGCACATGTCAAGGTGAACTTGGGTGGCTCCTTAAATAACCGGCTCCGAGACCCTGGGACCCGGCGGCCCGCCTGCCCCCCGCCTGCCCCCCGCCTGCCCCGCCCCTGCCCTCCTGTCAGCTGCACAGATGAGAGGAAGCCTCTTGTTTACAAGGCCATGGTGGAGCTTCTTTTTTAGCTGCAACAATAATCTACAGCAAACACAGTTTTTATACAGCGTTTAAAAAAGAGAGAACGTCGTTTCATTTGAGTTCAACGACAAATCAGAGGACGTTCATCTGTGAGAAGAAGCTCTTCATAAAAGCCTCAGTGTTTGTAAATCACTCACTCTCCCTGCACCAAAGCCCACAGAGAAAACCAGTGATTTTAACACACACACACACACACACACAATACGCACACACACACACACATCACTGAGTTGAAATGTGATATTTTTGAGAATTCAAGCTTTCAGAATTCTTCTTCACATTAACCTCAGTGACACAAAGTGACCACACGAGGCAGCAGTAGAGCAGCAGCTCCTGTGTCACCATGAGCTAAAAATGCCAATTTTCTGAATGGAGTTTGTGGTTTTACGTAATCTTTTTTACGTAAGATTTTAAGGTAATCTTCAGTTTCCTGTTGGAAAAGTCTGTGTTCTGTGTTCTGAAGATGTCGTGCGCTTAAACTGACCTGGATTAGATTTTTTATTTGACTTTTCATAAAAACCACACGGCCAAACTTAAATCAGTCACAATGAAAGTTGTTTTCTTGTCTTTTATTAGGACATCAACTTCAAATGTTTACGTGTGGGCACTAGGGGGCGTCGTGCTTTTTGTTTTTTGCATTTTTCTGACCTGGTGTTGCTGCAGAAAGCTCTAGTACTACATTGCACATTGCTTCTGTTTCACTGGACTTGAGTATGAATCCATCAGTGTTGTAGCTCCGCCTCCTCCATTAAAAACACACACACACACACACACACACACGACTCCCTTTGATCCCGGCTCGTAGGCCGCTGTGGTCCTGTGGTCTGTCAGCTGGCCAGACTGAGACGAATACTCTGAGTGCCCGTGGATCCAGTTGCCCTCCCCCCTCCTCCCCCCTCCTCTCCCCTCCTGCCCCCTCACTAGCACCACCATCAGTTGAGATTGTGTATCATGCAGCATTATTATAAAGTCACATTGTTCTTGTTGACACAGTCCACAGCGGTTTGTCCTGTCGTCCTAAAACACTGCGCTATTTACAACTCACACTCACACACACACACGAGGACAGTTAATCTCCTCTGGCTTAATCTGAGAGAGAGACACTGAGGATCATCGACAGTCAGTTTGTCCTCTCACTTCAAATAACATTTAACAATGTTGTGTTTTGGTAATTTAGCAAAAATGTAAACCAACACTAAAAATACTTTATATGACAGCGAAAAATATCATCTTTCAAGAATAAAGTCCTAAAGTTATGAGAATTATGAGATTACGATTTATTCTCGGAACATTGCGACTTTCTTCTTCAATATTCACTCGTAACTTATGATTTCAATCATTATTTCTGAGGAGCGATTAACGACAAACACAGATTCCATGATTTGTTTCCTCCTGGTGATTAAAAAAAAACAAAGCAAAAAATGCTGCTGTGTGTGTGTGTGTGTGTGTGTGTGTGGGAGCTGGTGGTGTGGGGTAAGGTGCAGGCAGGTGTGAGCTGGGTGCAGGTGGGGTGAGCTGCAGGCAGGCAGGTGTGAGCTGCAGGGGTGTGAGCTGCAGGCGTGTGTGTGGCGAAGGCAGTGTGTGTGTGTGTGTGAGCGCAGGTGGCAGAAGGGGCAAGGCAGGTGTGTGTGGGGTAAGGCAGGGGTGTGGGGAAGCAAGGGCAGGGGTGTGTGTGTGTGTGTGTGTGTGTGTGAGCTGCAGGTGTGTGGTGGGGGGTGCTGCAGGCAAGAAAAGGGGCAGGTGTAGCCAGGTGGGGTGGGAGCTGCAGGTGGGCGCTGGCAGGTGTGTGTGTGTGTGTGTGTGAGCTGGGCAGGTGTGTGTGTGTGTGTGTGTGTGTGTGTGTGTGTGTGTGTGTGTGTGTGTGAGCGTGTGTGTGTGTGTGTGTGTGTGTGTGCGCGTGTGTGTGTGCATGTATTTATATGGGCGTTGGTGTTAAAGGGGACTTCCCCTCTTCTTATATTTCAGGTAACATTATTTTAAACTTAAAATGACCATAAAGCAGTTGACATGTCTCTGCTCTCTTTGATGTTGTCTATGTACAGTGCCTTGAGATAATGTATGTTATGATTTGGCGCTATACAAATAAAATTGAATTGAAAATTGAATTGAATTGAACATGTGGTGAAACCTGGAGGCAGGTGTCCACCCGGTGTCCACCCGGTGTCCACCCGGTGTCCAGACACCAAAAGTGACCAAACGACGATCAAACTTCACGCCAGAACACGGCACGACAAACTCCACAAACAGTCTTAAGCAGAAGCTCAGAGGGGATCGTGCTTTTCGCTGTCGCAGCTCCATAACTTTGGAATGATCGGCCTCTGCACATAAGACAGACCTCGTCCTTGTCTGTTTTTAAATCCCTTCTTAAAACACAACTTTTCTCTTTGGCCTTTGACACTTCATGAGACGCTTGGTTTTATTTATTTTACATATTTTAATTTGAATTTATTGTTTTTTATTGTATGTTTTATGATTCTAATTTATTTTAAGCTGTTTTATCTCATTTTGAACCTTTTATTTATTCTGTACAGCACTTTGGTCCATTGTGGTTTGTTTAAAGTGTTTAACAAATAAAGTTGGATTGGAATAGACCGAGTTTCATGTGTCATGTTGGTGAGTGTGTGTGTGTGTGTGTGTGTCAGGTCTCAATGGGGCGGGGCTTCTGAGCTATGCCAGTCATGCCAGGCTGCATGGCGGGCAGGACTGTGGTGGGAGGAGGGATTACAGAGTCAGATTACATTCCTGTGTGTCGCTGGGACAGCGTCCATCAGAGGACGATACGGATGTCACAACCTCTGCTGATATCAGTCTGACACACCTGCTACAACATGACTCAGCTAAAAGGCTGTTGCTGGTTTTTATTAACCGTTAACCAGTCATTTTGACCAGTATCAGACTGAGACCATGTACTGTTAACGACGTTTGACATCACTAAACAAAACATAACACTTTTGTCAGCAACGGTTTGTGTGGACTTCTACCAAAACTACTACTAAACTACTGCTAAACTACTACTAAACTACTACTAAACTACTGCTACACTACTACTAAACTACTGTTAAACTACTACTAAAACTAATACTAAACTACTTCTAAAACTAATATTAAACTACTACTACACTACTGCTAAACTACTACTAAACTACTACTAAACTACTGCTAAACTACTACCAAACTACTACTAAACTACTGCTAAACTACTACTAAACTACTTCTAAAACTACTACTAAACTACTACAAACTTACTACTAAACTACTTTAAAACTAATACTAAACTAATAAAACTACTACTAAACTCAAACTACTACTAAACTACTTCTAAACTAAATTACTAAACTACTGCTAAACTATTACTAAACTACTTCAAAACTAATACTAAACTAATGCTAAAACTACTACTAAACTGCCGCTAAACTACTACTAAACTACTTAAACTACAATAAACTCAACATAAAACTACTACTAAACTACTGCTAAACTACTACTAAACTACAACCAATAATACTACTAAAACTACTAAAAACTAATACTACTAAACTACTAAGCAAACTACTACTTAAACTGCCAAGTAAACTACTACTAAACTACTTCTAAAACTAATAATACTAAACTACTGCTAAAACTACTACTAAACTACTTCTAAAACTAATACTAAACTACTGCTAAAACTACTACTATACTGCTGCTAAACTACTACTAAACTACTTCTAAAACTACTACTAAACTACTGCTAAAACTACTACTAAACTGCTGCTAAACTACTACTAAACTACTGCTAAAACTACAGCTAAACTACCACTAAACCCACGAAAACAACTACCACTAAAACTACTTGTAAAACAACTACAAAACTTCTACTAAGCTACTAACTAAGTACTAATAAAACACTTTTTATCGACAGTGAAAATGTTAAAATATCAGCGAGAAAATAAAAGTCTCCGCTGTAACGCTGTCAATCAAAAACGGGCTCCGCCTCTAAGCCTAATAAAACTACTCGTACTGTTGTTGTTTTTTATTCGATGACGTAAACAACTCAAATTATGATGTGATATAAAAGAGTGTGTGTGTGTGTGTGTGTGTGTGTGAGACATAATGAGCTCAGTGTAATGAGGCCACGAGGTGATTGAGCATTTACACAACACGCCCACTCTGTTGATACGAGGCTCACTCAGCTGTAAGCAAACGCGTCTGGTGATTCATCTCCGTCCACGCAGAGCGTCTTTGTGTGCGGGACGTATTTTTAGGCCCGCTGCTGCTCCGTGTCACGCTCAGGATAAACATTCTGTGGCATCTCTGAGGCCTGAAGTCACCGCGGCTCCACTCATAGTCCATTTTTCACCGCGCTGCTCACAAACATGTCCGGCTCTGAAAATACAATTCAGCGAGGACAGAGTGGAAAAACACGCCGTCGGCCCCGCGGCGTTTCTCACGGTCAAACAATCTGCGTCTCAGCTGCGACGGAGCGGTGAAACGTGTCTGAATACAGACAGGAAGTCACATGGTCATTCACGAGACAATGTAAACAAAAGAAAATCATCCTGATCATTTATTAGACCAACGGAAATGAAACTGACGAGTGTTTACTCCGTTATTCTGCTGAGAGAAGTCTACGCTGTCGTAAATAACATATTCACCAAAGTGACTTTAAATCACAGGCCACACACACACATGCACTGCTGCCTCCATCACTGAGGTCACACTTCAGTGTTTACAATCCTTCATTCAGATTGACCGCAGTGACACAACGTGACCACACGGGGCAGCAGCACAGCAGCAGCTCCTGTGTCCCCAATTGCTAAAAACGCCAATTTTGTTTTGGAGCAAATGTCTACGTAAAGGTCAGCGATGCTTCATCTCACTGTTAGACAGCACATGAGAAGAAGACAACAGTGTCGTTGTTGTTGTTGTTGTTGTTGTTGTTGTGGTGGTGTTGGAGTCAATCTGCCCATTTGTTTGTCTTCTTCTTGGCGGCGGGAACAGCAGAAAGTGACGAGACGCCGTAAAAGTGTCAGACTGAGACCATCTGTCCCGCGGCAGATGAAAGGTCTCCACACACCTGGAGAACATCCTCTGAAAACAGCACCTTCACCGCGACTTCACGACGCCCACATCCTACCAGAAGAATTCACTAATGTAGACACACACATCAATATCAATATCATCATCAATACTATCATCATCATCATCATCATCATCATCAACACCGATGATCTATGTCTCTTGGGAGCAGCAGGTGACACATTTCAGCTTCTCCACTGTCGTCGGTTATTTTTAGTAACAAAGAAAGAAAAAAATGATCTCCAGATTTTAACACGCACACACACACCCACACACACACACACCCACGCGACGCACACACACGCCATCAATAATATTGTACAATATCGCTATCATCATCACACGCTATCATCACACACCAATAACGCACGCACTAATCCATCACACACGCACACTGTAACAAAACTACTACGAAAAACTCATGAAATAAACTGTGTGTCCTGTGCAGCAGCCACACTGGCCACTATGTGGCGCTAGAGAGAGAGAGTTATGTCAGTGTAGAGCAAGTGTAGACCACGCCCCTGAAAGCTTCATGTAAATGTAACAGTGTCTGTTACTGAAGGTTGCCAGTAGGTGGCGCAGGTTATTATCATGGAGTTTGGATAGGCTTTAAGAAAAACAAAAAACAGATGTTACCATTGTTGAAACACGGTCAGATCGCGAGTTTGGCTGGTGTGTGTGTGCACGTGTGCACGTGTGCGTGTGTGTGTGTGTGTGTGCGCACGTGTGTGCGTGCGTGTGTGTGTGCGTGAGGACAGACTGACCTGGAGGACATAAGCAGCTGTGAGGAGCTTCCCTCACCTCCCGTGTCTTTGGTAGTCGAGCTGCGAGTTTCTGCAGAAGAAGAAGAAACCGATTAGAATTCATCATCATCGCCATCTTCGTCATCATCGTCACAAATATGTTTACGACCTCTGGTTAATGTGATTATGCTGCTGCTGCTGCTCATCATGTTTCTGATTTAGGCGTCCATGTTAACAACAAGTTTACACGTCTCCACTTATTTTTCCTATATGGAAAACTATTATATATATACATATATGTATGTATGTATGAATGCATGTATATATATACACATTACATTACATTACATTACATGTCATTTAGCAGACGCTTTTATCCAAAGCGACTTACAAAAGTGCATTTAAACATTTGGGTACAAATAAGAGCTAGAAGTAAGTAAGAGCTTCAAGTAGAACAAACTATGAAGTGCTAGTCATAAGTGCGATGTACAAGTTTTTTTTTTTTTTTTGTCGTCTTAGTCGAGGTAGAGTCGGAAGAAATGTGTTTTTAGTCGGCGTCGGAAGATGTGGAGGCTTTCAGCTGTCCGGATGTCGATGGGGAGATAGTTCCACCATTTGGGAGCGAGGACAGTGAACAGTCTCGAGTTCTGCGAGTGCCTCTGCGATCCTCTCAGTGAGGGGGCAGCGAGCCGGTTTGTCGATGCAGAGCGGAGTGGGCGGGCTGGGGTGTAGGTTTTGATCATGTCCTGGATGTAGGCTGGACCGGATCCTTTGTAGCATGGAAACATATGTATGTATGTATGTATGTATGCATGTATATATATATATATATATATATATATATATATATAGTGAAATGAGATGAGATCTGGTCTTTGATTTTGAGCCTAGTTTTTCGTGTTACAGCAGAATTTGACCATATTTAAAGTAGGGCTGCAATGATTATCAATCAATTAGTAGTGAATTAATTGACAACTATTAATTCAAATAAAACTTAAACTTATACAACAGTCCTCAATGGTTCCTTAGACACTCGTAGAAAAGTTCACTTGCTGAAAATGTTGATGAATGTCGTCGCGCTCAGCTCCGGCCTGCGCTCAGTGTCAGAATTCAGAATGTGACAGTCGATCTCGTTAAGGCCCAGAAAAGCCCGCGTGCGATTTGACCCTGAACTGAACACAAAACCATGCGAGCACATTCTCCGGCACAGCAGTCAGTGCAGCTGAAGAACCACAGAGAGAGAGAGAGAGAGGACGGGGACAGGGACGGGGACAATGACAGCGAGGTTCTCATCACTGCTGCACCACAACCATAAATCATCTTCAGCTTCATCTAAATAGAAAACACCGAAAAACTTAAACAGCAAATGATAAAAACACCACTTAAACATTACGCTACATGTGAAAGCTAACAATGAGAATGCTTTGCTAGAGTATTTAGCTATTTTTTTGGTACAGGTAGCCATGTAGCGTGACTTAAAATGCCCAGTTTTGTCAATATGGACAAGCTATACCTCGTTAGCACACGAGGAGGCTCCGCTAAACCATCTTCTGCTAAACACAACACAGCAGAAAACAAAACTCTGGTCAAATGGTTAGCTAGGTAGTGCTACAAGACAAGGCTACCGCTAAATACTCCTAGAACATCGTCTGCGAAACACAACATAGCTAAAGCCACTTAACTGAATCTGAAAGTTATAAAAACACTGGCAAAGTATCACATAGCATCTAGCTAGTTGCTGCTTAGGTTAGCCAAACCACAACTGCTGGTTACCTCAGTAACCACGTAGATGTAATAAAGGATCGTTTGTTAAATCTCAAACTAGTGGTCTTTTCGCACCATAAACATTTTATTGTGAAGTAAACATCATTTCATACTAAAACACTTTCACATTCTGTGAAAAATCATCGTCAATAACCAGATTGGACATCGACTGGCGCTCAGGTGAACCCTGGTCTAAAAAAGGGAGGCGGGCCTTTGAAAAGTCAGAGAGTGTCGTGACTGTAGAGTCATGAGCACGACGACGAGCCAACGATGACCAAAGATCAAAGTTAAAAAGACTTAAAGATCCTTTAAAAACATTTAGTGTAAGAAATGTCTCAAATGTTAATATTTAACAGAAGAGTCTGGTGAACTATTCTATGTCTAATGATTCAGTTACACATGTTTACACTTTCACTTCCACGTTGACGAGGTACTGAGAGGTCATAGAAAACCAAACCGAGTGGAGTGGAGCGAGAACTCCACTGTTTGTACCGCGTTAAACACAGACACTGAATTCTGCACAAATCCAGCGCCATGAGTCCTCATCAATCACTCTCAGATCCTGAAGCGCTTCAAACCGCGTCGTCATCATAAACCGTCTCATTGATTCTGCGGCGGCCTCCACCCTAACCTGGTGTTTGCACGAGGAACGCGCTCGCTGTAAATCCTCGCTGTACATCATCGGAACATTTGTGCGACTGTCAGCGCGTCTGTTTCGTCTCAAGCTCGACAACAATGAATCAACGTATCGCTGTGTGTGTGTGTGTGTGTGTGTGTGTAGCCATCGCTAACTGTGCTCTGATGAAATGCAGAGGCAGCTCCAGCACTCTGACATGAGTGTGCTGTTTGCATTAGTCCTTCTGATTAGCACATGTCACTTGCTAACGTGTGCGTTGCTCTCGTTGCTCTCGTTGCTCTCGCGTCGCGAGCACAGACCTCACAGCGTGTTGGGAAAAGCGCAGCAGTGGGGGGGTGAAACTATATTTTTCACATTTCTCCAGCTCCCATCATGCCTCTGCACTCCACTCACCATGTGTGCCAGGCCTGCTGCAGATCTGTGGAGAGCACTTAGCGGTTAATTGTAAACGTTGAAGGGGGCCATGTTTTTTGGGGGGGGTCGAGATAACGACAGGGAGAGGGAGGGGGGAGGTCAGGGGGGTCACGGTGTGTGGCTGTTATTTAGGGGCAGGAAGGACTGAATTCAAGGACCTCACTGAAGCTTATTTTTAACTTTACCACCTGTTGAGGATTTGCAGTTATGAAGAGCTAAATATTCTCATGGTTCATTTCTTTACAGCAAACGTTAGCTCATGGCCGACATAGGTGACGCTGAGTCACAACATTAGCCTGGACAACCTTGTTATGGTCCAGTTTTATCAGTTTGGACAAGCTATTATTGTTAGCATGTGAGGAAGCTCCGCTAAATACCCCAAAACTGAAATAGCAAATTATAAAAACACTCACTTTGCACAAAAACAACACTTAAGCTTCATGCTACATGTGAAAGCTAACAATGAGAATGCTTTGCTAGAGGTCTAGCTATTTTTTTGGTACAGTTAGCCAAGTATCATTACTTTACTTTACGAAACTCTGAGCAAAAGGTGAAACACAACACACACTTAATTGAATCTGGAAGATATAAAAACACCGACACTGCACATGACAAGTACCACATAATATATTGCTAGATGCTAATAAGGTTAGCCAATGGTCTATTTCAGTGATTCTGTGTCATATAACTATAACTTTTTAGTACTCCTTAGTGGATGTAAATCATAACACAGCAAAAACACCACTAAACTACATCGCAACATAATAAAAACGAAAACACCGCTTCATGCAACATGAACTACGAGAAAGCTTTAAGGTACTATCTAGCTACTTTATGCTAACGGCCCAGTGATACTGTGACGCAAAGTTAGCTAAGTAACTGCGTTACTCAGTGTTGTTAACACATGAGCTAACACATCAGCTAAACACAACAAATGTAGCATGTCCAATTTCATCACTATGGGCAAGCTATACTTTGTTAGCATGTGAAGAGGTTGCGTTTAACAGCCAAAAAACGGCTTCAACTAAACAGAAAACAAAAAGACAACAAAAAACACAAAGCATTAATGTGAACACTAGCTTTACTATTGTAAGCCATTTGTTGCTAACGTTATGGCCACTTTCTGTGCAGTTTCAGAGCCACTAATGCTTAATATTAGCCTGGTAGCACTCAATCATCTCGCTATGTTTGCGACATCCAAGAAAAACAGTTTTATTAAAACACAGACATAGGCTTAGCATGTGAACAAGCTCTGCTACACAAAACGCAGCTCTAACACTTAGCAGCTACATCAGTATCAGGACTTTAGCTTCATGCTAACAACACAACCATGAGTTTAATTGTGTACTTTTTTCTTCCTTTGACCAAACGTCAGTGAAGCAGCAGCTGAAGCACAAACTAAATTCAGATTTTTAAACAACAGTGAACATAAATCATGTCTCACCTTCACTGTTTTTAGTCCAAACCTCAGCTAACGCGTTATCCGTTTTGCTGAGCAGCCATTTTGACGTCACATCAGTGCAAATGAAGCACAGGTGTAAATAATCAAAGCACTGACTCTCACTGCAGTCTCAGGTTCATTCATGTGATCAACAACACCTGTGATTTTCCACAGGTCAAACACCCAAATGGCTGCTGGTCAGAATCTTTTTTTAGATTTCTATCATTTAAAGTCAGAATTCTGAGAAAAAAAGTTAGATTTCTTTCATTTAAAGTCAGAATTCTGAGAAAAAAAGTTAGATTTCTATCATTTAAAGTCAGAATTCTGAGAAAAAAAGTTAGATTTCTTTCATTTAAAGTCAGAATTCTGAGAAAAAAGCTAGATTTCTATCATTTTAAAGTCAGAATTTGAGAAAAAGTTAGATTTCTATTTCATTTAAAGTCAGAATTCTGAGAAAAAGTTGATTTCTATCATTTAAAGTCAGAATTCTGAGAGAAAAAGCTTAGATTTCTATCATTTAAAGTCAGAATTCTGAGAAAAAAAGTTAGATTTCTATTATTTAAAGTCAGAATTCTGAGAAAAAAAGTTAGATTTCTATCATTTAAATTCAGAATTCTGAGAAAAAAAGTTAGATTTCTATCATTTAAATTCAGAATTCTGAGAAAAAAAGTTAGATTTCTTTCATTTAAAGTCAGAATTCTGAGAAAAAAAGTTAGATTTCTTTCATTTAAAGTCAGAATTCTGAGAAAAAAAGTTAGATTTCTTTCATTTAAAGTCAGAATTCTGAGAAAAAAAGTTAGATTTCTATCATTTAAAGTCAGAATTCTGAGAAAAAAGAGAATCCTCAAAATGGCTGTTGTGAAAAAAAAGGCGAAAAGCCAATAAATAGATAATTGAACGGCAACAATTTCAAGGACGTTATGGCATCAAACGCCTTATTAACTTGGCCAAATATATATATAAAAAAAAAATAACTTAAACTTAAAGAGTGAAGAGTGAACTTTTTTTAACGTTATAAATCATAAATCAAGTCATTCAAATTATCCTGACAATTAAAATTCACCATTATTTTGTATGTAAGTTGCACATTTCTGACATAATAACACTCTTGACCTCAGCTCTTCTCCTGGTTAAGTGTCACTCACTGGTCCTCGGGGAAGGGGTCACAGTGGAGAAAGTGAGTTTGTGGGGGGGCGGAAGTGTGTGTATGGGGGGTGTAAGTCAAAGCAAACGGAAGAAGAAGAAGAAGAAGAAGAAGGAAAACAAGACTTCAGTCACCATGGAAGAGCTTGTTAGTGTAGCTGTGATCTAGGTCAGTGAAAGGGCAGCTAACGCAGGCTGAGGCGTCTCACTGATGCTACACACACACACACACACACACACACACACACACACACACACACACACACGACCTCTCTAACACATGGACAAGTGCTTTTGGTTTTGAGGTTGCCAGGTTTAAAAAAAAAAGAAGCATTTCAGTTCATGTTTACTGTTTCTTGAGGGAATCTCAGGATTTACACTTTATCACTGATGCCTCGTTAATGGTTAATTACACACTTACTAAAGTCAGTAATAAAAACAAGTTAAAAGATAAAGTCAATTTTGACAAATGACACTGTTAAACAGTCTGTATTGACTTGAAACTGAAGTTTGTAAACCACTCACTCTCCCACACCAAAGTGACCACACGAGGCAGCAGAGGACCAGCAGCTCCTGTGTCCCCGTGGGCTTTGGTGTGAGAGAGTGAGTGGTTTACAGTGAGATAAAGATTCAAGCACTTTGTAATTTTGAATTTTAAAATGTCCCATTAATAAGATTACTTCTGTTTTTACTATCATTATTATTACATTGTTAAATGATAACATGATTTATGGCAGCGGCCGCATACGAAATAAAATTTGAAGAAAAATAAAATCAGAATTTCGTGAAAAAAGTATGTAAATTATAAAATCAGAATTCAGGTGAGATTTCATACTTCTGACTTTGACAATTCTGAGATTTAAAGTCAGGTTTCTTTGATTCTGACTGAATCCGATATTTTTTCAAAACCTTTAATCTCAACTTTTTCTATAGCAATCAGACTTTTTTTTAATAGAAAACGTCAAATTTTCATCGATTTATTGAAAAAAGAATAAATCTATGAAGGTATTTATTTATCACAATCCCACGTGACCCCGATCCTCTCTTATCGGTATATATTAATATAGTTGAGAGTCCACGCACACGGAACTGACTTTCTCGCTCTGTGTGTTTTTAGAAACAGCACTGATGAGAGTCGCCGCTCACCTCGTCCAGAATCTGGTCCAGTCTGCTCAGGAGCACGGGTTCCACCTGCTCCAGAGAGACGCTCCACGCGGGGACCCGCGCGTCCCGCTGCTGCTGCTCCAGACTCTCCACGCGGGACTGCAGCTCCGAGGCGCGCACCAGAACCACCACGCACACGCCGAGGCATAGCACCGACAGCGCCACGCACAGCGCGACGCACGACAAATCCCTGCAGATCCAGGTCCAGTTCTGCCGCAGTTTATGACTCCGCACGGTCCGCTTCTGATCCTGATCCCGCTCCATTTTACACTCCGAGCTTTAGTTTGATCCGCGCGTAAACTCCTGAATTCATGTGGTGAAGAGGAGCAGAGGAGGTGAAGGTGAAGGAGGAGGAGGATTCCTGATCACCTGGACCTTCAGACCTTCAGACCTTCTGATTGTTTCTCTCTTCTTCTTCAAAGTGTCTCCAGACTCGCGCGCATGAACTCACAGTGAATTTAAACACAACATGATTGTCTTCATGTGTCTGTGTTTGTTTTTGATGAAGACTTTTCTTCTTCTTCTTCTTCTTCTTCTTCTTCTGATTCACCTCCGTCTGTCCATCCGTTGCTTCTTCTCGTCGCACTGATTCCACTTTGTGCCGCAGGTCAGTGAGAGACTCAGTGCGCCTCTGAAACCCGAGCGCGCGCGCTCTCTCTCTCTCTCTCTCTCTCTGTCAGGATGGAGGTGAAATGCTGGGGCGGTCTCGTGCCCGTGCTCGTGCTCGCACTCGTGCTCGTGCTCGTGGCTGTTGCTGTCCCTTTGATCCGCGTTACTTGGAGAGGAGGATATTTTTAGGATGCTCAAAGCTCGCGGCGGTGAACTGACAAAGATCAGAGATCGCGCTCCCATTATGGCCACCACACAGGGGCGGTACAAGGGGGGGGGTGCCTAGGGCCCCAAACTGAGAGAGAGAGACAGACAGAGAGACAGATAGAGACAGATAGAGACAGAGAGACAGAGACACAGAGACACAGACAGACAGACAGAGAGACAGATAGAGACAGAGAGACAGACAGACAGATAGAGACAGAGAGAGGGCCCCTGAACAGTTCTTGATGTCACAAAGGTCACGTCCATCCTAGCTAACAATTGTTGGTTCCCAGAACCTTTTGGTTATCGGAACGTTCCCTGAAGGTTCCCCTGAGGTTCTCCTGTGGTTGATGTTGATATGGAACGTGTTCCTAATGTTCCCAGAACGTTGCTTTCTCACAACCTTCATAGAACCATTAGAGAACGTGTGTGTGTGTCTGTGTGTGTCTGTGTGTGTGTGTGTGTGTGTGTCTGTGTGTGTGTGTGTGTGTGTGTGTCTGTGTGTGTGTGTGTGTGTCTGTGTGTGTGTGTGTGTGTCTGTGTGTGTGTGTGTGTGTGTCTGTGTGTGTGTGTGTGTGTGTGTGTCTGTGTGTGTGTCTGTCTCTCTGATGAAGGTCCAGCTGCTTCATCTCCTCCGTCCTGAGCCTGATCATTAACAGTCTGTACTCCACTGTGTTTACTGGGTTTAAGTTTTAGTCGCCGTGCACGCACATGCACATGCACACACACGCGCACACACACACACATGCACGCACGCACGCACACACACACGCACAATACGCAGTACGATCTACCGCCGCCAACATAAACCTTTAATCGGCCTCGATGTGTGAGACGAAGACGTGCTGGAGTCCAAGATAACGCCACTGTTCGGTCACATGACACCGGTCGTCTGCTTCAACTGACGACAATATAGGGAGGAGACACTAGGGGGCGACTGTGCTGGTCAAGATTGAACTTCTCTTCATGAGAAGACGAAGTCACTTTGTGAATATGGAGAAGAGTGTGAGTGACAGATGTTATTGTGGGTTTAATTTTAAATTTTAACTGTCTGATGTGTGACATCACAGCAGGTAAACACTTGGGAAATCAGTCTGTGATATTAGAAGAATATGTTTCACTAGTTTTTCTTTACTAAAAACTGAAGCGTGAGTCACTTTATTCTCCTAAACCACAAAAATCTGTTTGAAAGTTTCAAAAAGTAAAATTTAAAAAAAAATTTCAATGTACATTTTGTAAACAATCTTGTTTAAAATTTCAGTTTGATTAAAGTTTCGAAAGTTTTCTTTAAAAGTTCAAGTTTTCTTTCAAATTTCAAAAAGTTTTCATTAAAACTTCAAAGGCTTTGTTTACAAATTTCAAAATTCAAAAGTTTAATCATCTTTGACAGGAAGTCCCGCCCACCACAGAAATTGTTGTAAATGATAAAAAGGTTGATCGTAGCTTTGTTTACAAGCCATTTTTTTGTTTTCTGTTTTGTTTGGTTTCACAATGAAGACACACATTTCGCTCCATAGCTCAAATCTTCACGTCCACTCACGCTCAGTTTAAAGGGCGATGAAGCAGCGGCGGGCGGACACGAAAACCTCTCACACGCCGGTGGTAAAGTCATCCCTGACGCGATGTCTATCACAGCTGTGACAACAACACGACGAGTCACTTTTAATTTGGAAGAATCCGTGATTGCAATAAACGTACCTTTCATTTCGGGGATCATTTTCAAAGTCTGTTTTTCAGCTCGGACTGGAATCACAAAGCCAGCTGGGCCACACCGAGCCGCGCCGTAATTACAAGGACGCGCGACGCACACGCAGTCATTACGTCGTGATTTGGGAGCATCCAGCTGTCGTCATAAACCTCTGCGTCCTCAGATGTGGTGGACAGTCACGGGGACATCTCTCCGTCTGACTGCAATTATACGATTACGGAGCGAAGCCACGAGATGGGAACTTCTTTATTAACGTTTTAAAAAGCCTCATGTGGCCAAGTGTGACCAGAAAGAAAACCACCAATGTGGCTTCTTTTTTTTTGTTAATAAATGAAATGAGACGAGCTCCTGCACAGAGTCCACACCACTGCACATTTACTCAAGTGCAAGTTCAGATTTCTGGGTTTTTCTGAAGTTCTGAAGAAAATAGGGCTGATTTCATCACATCTACACTCCGTTAAGTCTATAATATCTGAAGAATATGTTCTTACTGTTTTGAGTCTGACGTTTCCAACCTTTTCTGACTGGAAATTCAACTTATTGATTAGATTACTGTCTAGAACCAAAGTCCACAGAGAAAATCAGTGATTTTAGCTTCCGGGGACACAGGAGCTGCTGGTCTACTGCTGCCTCGTGTGGTCACTTTTATCACATGATTTGTTTCAGTTTGATTAGAATGAAAAATGCACTGGCTTAAAAATAATAATAACAATAATTTCATGACACAAAAAAATCCTCACACACAGTCACAGATGTCCACTTGTCTCCTCAGACCTTGTTCGTACCAGACTTCACGTGTTGTAGTTGGGGTTGAGGTTAAGTGTGTGTGTGTGTGTGTGTGTGTGTGTGTGTGTGTGTGTGTGTATTTGCTCTTGACAGACTTAGTCTGTTTGCAATTATCCGCCTTCACTGTGTGAGACAGAGTGAGACAAAGGTCAATATGTCCTCATCTCCTCTCGTCCATCCGTCTTTGGTCTGAGGTACACACACACACACATGCACACACAGGAGTAAAGTAAACTATACTTTCAACGTTAATCAGCAACTAAGAATACATGGATCTGCCACCTGGGGGCTCATTAATAAGGAGGAGGATTTCACTACGTATAAGAACATTTTCCTAAATTGTTTGAGAATTTCACAAAGCTTTAAAAGAACATTTTACTTTGTTTAATGAGAAAGTTTCGCTACAATTTATGAGAGAATTTCACAATATTTTACAGGAGAATTTGACTAAATTGGTCGAGAATTTCACGGTATTTCAGAGAATTTTTACGATATTTTATGAGATAAATTTACTATATTTCAGCAGAGAATTTGGCAATATTTTAGGAGATAAATTTACTTTATTTAATGAAATAATTTTACAATATTTTAAGACAGAATTGAAAAATATTTTATGAGAGAATTTTACGATTTTTAGGAGATCGTTTTACTATATTTTGAAAAGAAATTTACAATATTTTAAGACAGAATTTAAAAATATTTTATTGGAGAATTTCACAATATTTTGTGGGAGAATTTTAGGGTTTTTAGGAGATAATTTTACAATGCTTTGAGAGAATTTTAGTATATTTTATGACAGAATTGCATAACATTTTATGAGGAAATTTCACTATAATGTTGAGAGAATTTAACTTTATTGTATGAGAGAGAATTTCACGTGTATGTGTGAGGTCATTCACACATACACAGCGTGAGGACACTCATTTGTCCTCTGTCCTGTGTAATCGATATTGTTGTTGTTCTATGTCGATAAGATCAAACGTTTTTGTTGGTTTTGTTGGTTTTTGTTTCTGCATCAAACAAACGTTTACCATCTTCTGTCTCGATCACGCAGAAGAAAGAGAAAATGTCCAGGGACGAGGAGACGATGTCAGCGCCGGAGGCAGAAACACCACTAACGACCTGGTCCATGTCCACGCTGTGATTCATGTCCATTAGAGAGCAGATCATTTGTCTCTGATTGGACCTCCGTGAAAACAGCCTCACAGATCACTGAGCACTTCACAGGCTAAAGGTGTTCATTCCCTAAATTCACTAATTCATAATGTTTGAGTCCATCAGGGACAGATGAATGGATTATTTACAAGTGTGTGAGGTTTATACACAAGTGATTATGTTCGAGAATTTCATGATATTTTATGAGAGAATGTCATAAAATTTTATGAGAGAATGTCATAATATTTTATGAGAGAACTTCACGATATTTTGTGAGAGAATTTTACAATATTTTATGAGAGAATTTCACAATATTTTATGAGAGAATGTCATAATATTTTATGAGAGAACTTCACGATATTTTGTGAGAGAATTTTACAATATTTTATGAGAGAATTTCACAATATTTTATGAGAGAATGTCATAATATTTTATGAGAGAAATTCACGATATTTTGTGAGAGAATTTTACAATATTTTATGAGAGAATTTCACAATATTTTATGAGAGAATGTCATAATATTTTATGAGAGAACTTCACGATATTTTGTGAGAGAATTTTACAATATTTTATGAGAGAATTTCACAATATTTTATGAGAGAATGTCATAATATTTTATGAGAGAATTTCACGATATTTTATGAGAGAATTTCATAATATTTTATGAGAGAATGTCATAATATTTTATGAGAGAATTTCACGATATTTTGTGAGAGAATTTCACAATATTTTGTGAAAGAATTTTACAATAGTTTGTGAGAGAATTTGAGTTTATTGAACATTATTCACTTCCTCTGAATGTCCTTGTGTGTTTGCTTGTGTGACATCTTCTCTGTTTCCTAACGCTGCTGTGAGTTCATTTCATTTCCTACAGTAAGGAAATACTTTGTGTAAAATACGCATGTTTAACAAACTCAGCATTTTCCGCCAGAAATGAACATTTCCTACATAAATCTTTTGTGTAAAGCAGAATTAGCCGTACGTGCTCTTCCCCTCACTGGACCTTTTATGAACGTGTGTTGTTCTAGTTCCTGCTGTTTGTCATTAAGACGTTAATAAAGAGTCTACTGTGTCTTTAACAGCTGACAAACTCCATTAAACCTGACTCAGCAAACCTCACTAAACACTACCTCATGCATGGCAAAATAAACCCAACACTTATTAAGTTTCTAAAGTAAAAGCAGAGACAATTTGCCTGAGGTTTTACTGTAGAGAGTTGTTATTTTTTGAAGCCACATGTGGAGCAAAGATCACATTAATAAAGAAAGAAAAACAAGTTCATTGAACTACACAGCAGATGATTTCCTCATCGTTATTTACCCACAGATTTGGGTTCATGACGCTCAGGTGTGGCAGTTTTGTTTTTTTTTCCTTATTTTTTTATCCATCGCTGGTCATAACCAAGCGATGTAATGAATTCTACGGGAATCAGATTTGCTGTAAACGAGTTACCGCGGTGACCGTTGCAGTGGACAAAAGTCTGTCTGATGGGAGGAACTTTCGTGGACGAGTGCAAGCTGTAATAACGGGCTTCAAAAAAAAATCTCCGAAGACCCACGTGTGGGCCCCGACCCAGACCTTAGACACCACTGTTTTTACAGTAGAGTGATGTGAGTGACTGTGCTGTGCAGCCGAATCTGCCCATGCAGATTAACTGCCTTGTGATTTAAGGTTTGGATTAACTCAGATTAACTCGGATTAACTCAGATTTACTCAGATCTACGCAGATTAACTCAGATTAACTCAGAATAACTCAGAATAACTCAGATTTACTCAGATTTACTCAGAATTACTCAGATTAACTCAGATTAACTCAGAATAACTCATATTAACTCAGATTTACTCAGAATAACTCATATTAGCTCAGATTTACTCAGAATAACTCAGAAACTCACCTCAGAATAACTCAGATGAGATTAACTAACAGATCAGATGAACTCAGATTTACTCAGAATAACTCATATTAGCTCAGATTTACTCAGAATAACTCAGATTAACTCAGAATAACTAAACTATTAACTCAGAATAACTCAGATTAACTCATATTAACTCAGAATAACTCAGAGTAACTCAGAATAACTCAGATTAACTCAGATTAACTCAGAATAACTCAGATGAACTCAGATTAACTCAGAATAACTCAGATGAACTCAGATGAACTCAGATTAACTCATATTTACTCAGAATAACTCATATTAACTCATATTAACTCAGATTTACTCAGAATAACTCAGACTAACTCATATTAACTCATATTAACTCAGATTTACTCCGATTAACTCAGATTAAGTCAGAATAACTCATATTAACACAGATTAACTCAGATTAACTCACAATAACTCAGATGAACTCAGAATAACTCAGATTAAATCAGATTTACTCAGATGAACTCAGATTAACTCAGAATAAATCAGATGAACTCAGATTAAGTCAGAATAACTCAGATTTACTCAGATGAACTCAGATTAACTCAGAATAAATCAGAATAAATCAGATGAACTCAGATGAACTCAGATGAACTCAGAAAAACTCAGATTAAGTCAGATAAACTCAGATTAAGTCAGATAAACTCAGATTAAGTCAGAATAACTCAGATTAAGTCAGAATAACTCAGATTAAGTCAGAATAAGTAAAGTGCGTGTCCTTGGGGCAGGCGTGATGAAAAAGCGTTGCCTCAGCACCAGTTCACCGCCGCTGTCGTCTGTGAACTGTGAACTCTGAACTTTGAACACTGCACACTTAGAGGCTGTGGTTTGGCTCAGTCTGATCCCGGTCCAGGACTCAAACCAAGACTTAGACCAGACCAGACCAGGCCAGAGTCTTGGCCGGTCCACGTCTGAAACACTGGACCACGGTAAAGACGTCAGGTCCGGCTGACGCACAGTTAAAGGGACAGTTCAGGGTTTTTGAAGTGTAGTCCTGAGCTGAAACATCAGAAGACAGCGGGGACACTCTCGTCCGCTAAAGACGTCTTCAAACGTCTCTATTTCACTGTTACACAGACTGTTCCAACAAGTCTGTGTAACAGTGAAATGAAGACGTGGTAGATTCCACAGTTTCCTCAGATCGTGTGAAGGACGAAGTGAAGGAGGGGAAACGATTGTCATAGTTTATTGTGATTGTGTGACAAACTTAACATCAGTGCATTTAACCTTTGACCTCTGTGCAGAGAAACTCACGTCACAAATGTGGAACAGGAGCCGCTGGAGTCGTCCTGGAAATGTGAGCCAGAGAAGTGTTAGAGAGCCGAGAGACGGCCGCACCCTGCACCGCCGTGTCCACCGCGACCGTGCCAGCAGATCCCTGACTGTGGGAGAACGCGCTCCTCGTCTCCTGTGACTCGCTGAATATGTTCACTTCAGATTGTTCCTCGCTGACATCCGGACACACGGACGGTCCACAGGATCCAGACTAAACCTGGGATCACAATACAGGAGCAACCTGGTCTCGATTGTGGATCGGTCACAGAGAACCAGATGGTTTGGTGGATCTGATTTGTGACAGAACGTCCTGAAACGCGACAGCGTCGAGTTTCAACACTCGGGATTAAAACTCGAAACTCTAGAACTCGAAACATGAGGGTCACCTGACCCGTGAACCCGGTACGAGCAAACAACTTCACACTGCCCACCCGGACACCGAGTGGAGCTGGATTTCTGCACCAGCGTCGCCTCGTGTGGTCATGTGTGTAACTACACTGCTTCGATGATGTGAATCTCTGAGTGGAATGTTAGGTTTTCTCTTCTGTTCTCTCTGTAATATTTGTAAAGGTTTACGTCCCACTTGTTTTTACGTGATAGCTAGCATTAGCAACCAGCTAGCATCCTCACTGCCGCCGTCTCAGGTGTTGCTATCGTAGCTTCCTGCTCACGGATGAGAAACCACGTCTCTGCTGACAGTTACGTGTGAGCCGTGTGAGCGTGACCGACACTGAAGGACGTCAGTGTGCGGTTTTATCGTGTTGATTATTATTTTTTGTTTAGCATTTCCGAGTTGTTTCTTGTGTGTTTGTGAATCGTTGACGTGGCTCAGATTTCATTGTGTGCGAAACACGCAGGACGGAGGCTTTAAAAAGATAACCTCACGCTTTCCTTGAACTTTATTCTTTGACTTAATCATCGACTTTCCTGTCAAAGACGTGTTTCTAATGTGAAGGACACTCGGTTTGACAGAAATAGACAAAGATAGATTCCGATTTACAGTCACAACATTTGTGATGAAGCTAAACAAAATGCTGAATATGATGAAGTCCAGTCAGGGAGTCAAATCCAAAAATAATCTGTGAACTTTAATTGTCCCACGTTAGTGTTTACAGTTTACTCTGTTTTGTTGTCTGGAATTTATATTATATTATATTATATCATAATATTGTATAGTATAGTATAGTATATCATATTATATTATAAAGAAAAAATACACATGTACAGTACATGAATGTATATATCTTTGCGTGAACGTCTACGACACAAGAAAATGAACTCGGAAATTCAGAGCAAACAAACCCTGATATAGGAGTCCAAGATGGCTGCCACTTGTACAAATATCGCAACTTTCCATTGTTAATTACACCTTTGTCTTGTGTGTTCCACAGTAAATCAGTCGTACACACAGTAGTTTTTAATTTAATAATCTGCTCCTGGTCTCTGTCTTCTGTCTTCTGTATTCTGTCTCTCCCTTTGTCCTTTCACCACAACCTGTCTAAGCAGATGCTGCACATTTCACAGTAAATCAGTCGTACACACGGTTCTTTTTTTACTCATATTTGTGAGCGTGTTGTTTGCATTCAGGTTTTTTCTGAATTCTCGACGTGTTTAAATTGGAGTTGACGTCACTCCCAGTTTAAATGGAACACAGCGTCACACACACTCTGAAACCCTGAGCTTCAGAGTGTCCAGAGTTTGAAGTGAATCAGTAAAGTGAGAGGAAATTCAGATTTGGAAACGATTCAATGTTTGTTCCTGGTGGAGAACTTCAGTGTGGAGCGACCGCAGGCTGAAACATCTACGACGTGGAGTAATGAACTGCATGAGTCGTGGAGAGCGTGAGTAAAGTGGCCTCTCATTACAGCCGAGCACTTGCTCTGTTGACTCAGGTGCTGCTCATCGGCGGCGGGAGTCTGTGGGTGGTTCTTTACGACGATTAATGCGTCGACGTGAGCGATCGCCTGCCTTCGTGCGTCTCTGATGAACGTCGGGAAAAGGAGAATCCACGTCGGTGATGAAGAGCTCGTACGTGTTTGGAAAAGTACGGACATTTTCTCTCCTGAACTTTTTAAAAAAACACAAATAATCCTGAAGATAAAACAAAATCATCTTAATCAGAAAAAGAATGAAATGAAATGAAATGAAATGAAATGAAATTAAATTCAGCAACAAACCAAAATATTTATCAGATTAAAAAGCACATTCTGTGCATTTCAATCAATCAATAAATAACAAAATCAATGAACACTTTAAAACCTTTAATCCCCGCAGATTAAACACGACGCAGCATGAAGAGGAAACCGACGCCTTCCAAAAACGTCCTTGACCTGAACTGTGTGTCTTTAAATGGTCTCAGTATGAGACGCGGACTGAGACGGATAAGTCCAGAGGCAGAGAGGACGCCGCGAGCGTGTCCATGTGACGCACTGAGGGACAATAAAGTCCAGGTTTGACAAAAGCAGAGGACAAAACAATGGATTTCCTGAGTCCTTATGTCGATAATGGGGAAGTCCTGTTGATATAGATACGGTAAACAAGGTCACATCACCGTCTATTTAAGTTCACGCTCCACCGCAGCTCAGCTTTGTCTTCTATATCATTTCCTCTGCGGCTAAAAATAACTAAATAATCCTAACAACTTTGAATGACTGTGGCTCCGCGCTAACGTCTGCACATAATCTCACGTACAGATACATCCTGGATTTTCAGGGCTGTTTACATTGAGTCTCGGGCGTGAAACAAAAGTTGTTGTGCCATTGTTTTTATAGACACTAAGATGACTAGTGTGAGTGTCACCAGACAAAAGTCTTCATTACCGACCAGGTGACGACGTGGCGTCTAAAGAAGACCTGGTTTATGAAATAAAGACTTTTGTTGTGCGTGTGACTGATGTTTGTAAACCACTCACTCTCCCACACCAAAGCCCACAGAGAACCAATAATTTAAACCAATGATTTAAGCTTGAAGGGACACAGGAGCTGCTGGTCTGCTGCTGCCTCGTGTGGTCATTTTGTGTCACTGAGGTCAATCTGAGCGGTTTTTTTTTCAAAAGCCGAATTCACAAAAATCAGACATTTGAACTGACAGCGACTGTCTAACGATGAGATAAAGACGTGAACGTGTTCTTAAGACATCGTAACAACAAAAGATGTCGTTTCCTTACCTCAGTCAGCATCGCGGGATCTTGGGAAAAGTTGTCTTGTCATGTTTTCTCCTGTAAGAGCAACAAATGGCAATAAGTGGTTGTTCTCCATCCAAATACACACGATAACATTTAAAAAGCTCACGTGTCATTTAAAGAAGACACAAGTGAAAGGAACTGAAAATTCAGAGTTCTATGGATTGAAAAAGTGTTCTAAAGCTTTCGTCTCGTCATTTCTTAGATGTTTTAATGCAGAGAAAACTTAAAGCTGACTTTGAAGGTTTTTTGCTTGGTGGTAAAAATCGGTTTTTCCCTTGTGTTTACAATAAAAATCTGAGCTAAAAATGTTCATTTGGACCCAAATCCAGTCTCCAGTGACCCATTTGTGGGCCCCGACCCAGTGTTTGAGAAACACTGCTCTATAAAACACAGAAAACTACAATTCAGCATATCATGTGCTTTCATGGTATTATTTCATGCTAAAACTTTTTGGGATTATTTACAAACCGTATCTTGTGGAAAAGTGAAAGCGGTGCAAACACGTATGTAAACAGCGTCTGGCCTGAGTCCAGAACCTAAATATCCTGCATCGCTCTGAAGACTTTGCTAATGGCTGGAAAACTTCAGATAAGAGGCACAAATAAATCTGAGGTGATGAAAGTGAACTGCTTCATTTTCAAGGTAAACTGCTGATTGTTTTCCTTGTATCTCAGAGTCATGAGCACATGGGGAAAGCATTAGGCCTTAATGCACTCTCTAATGACTCCGTACGCCTGCGTTCCTACTCGAGGAACTCTCTTGTGTAAGAGTTCATGTCTTCTCTGCTTCCTGCGCAATCATCAGTGGATTCGCTTTTGTCCGAGTGCAACATCAATGTGGGCTCGGCCACGTCCCGCAATTTAGAACTCAGCCGTCTCTGACCTGCGGCTCCAGCTGACACGAGAACCACGAGCTGTTAACTGAATAGAGACAGAAGTGTGAGGTCCTCAAGGTCCTCAAACGATGGACAATATCACAGGTCAGAGGGAAATACCCAGGTCTTAAAAGTTAGTAAGACTTTTCAAAAGGTTCAAATAGTCAATGAAGGTTCAAGAGGTCCTTGTTCAGCGAGAAACTCTTGATGCTCTCTAGAAGTTCTGCAGCATTATTTTGTCTTTTGAAGGTTCTGCTCATCATTAAAAAAAGGTTCTTCTGCAGTTTTAAGATCATTTGTAAGGACAGAACTGACGTTTGTAAACCGCTCACTCTCCCACACCAAAGTCCATAAAGAAAATCAGTGATTTCAGGTGCGGGGACACAGGAGCTGCTGGTCCTCTGCTGCCTCGTGTGGTCACTTTATGTCACTGAGGTCACTCTCAACAAAGTTTTTTCAAAAGCCGAATTTTACAGAATAAGACGTTTGAACTTAGTGATGGAAAAAAAAGAACTTAGTGACGGAGGCAGAGGTGGATCAACAACTCCTGTGTGTGTGTGTGTGAGTGTGTGTCTTTGGTGTGGGAGAATGAGTGTTTTACAAACGTCTGTTGTGAGACAGCCGTTTGTAAAACACTCATGAGATAAACACGTGGACACATTGTTAAGATGTCATAGACTTAAAGGCACAGTATGTAATGTTGCTAAAACCCAGATCAGGTCAGCGGCAGAGTGAAATACCAGCCGTTAAGTTTTCAAGGTCCTTAAAGTTGTTTAAAAGGTTGGCGAGGAACTCTGGTTCTCTGGATTTTGTGGGAGGGTTTTTTTGTCCTTTGAAGGTTCTTCAAGTTCTTCATCTGGTCATTAAAAAGGTTCTGCAGAAGTTCTGGATGTTTTTGTGGTAAGTTATTAGGGTCATTTAAAAGGGTAAAGCTTGATTCATTTTTCCTGTTGTGAGCAGCTGAAATGATGTTTTTGGACAGATTACTGTAAAACTGTAACAAAACAGTTCTACAGTGTCAAGGAGCTGATGCAACAACAACAACAACAACGTAAATACATCGTAAATCTAACCCAGTGACGATGTCCACACACACACACACACACACAGGACGAGAGAAGAAATCAATCTCATCGCACCATAATGTGAATTAACCGCTCAGCTAACGCTTCATCTTTGCTCAGTCGTGACGTCTTTGTCTTCAGTCTCTCTTCACCGTGTTGAAGAACAACCATTGAAAAGAGTTCAACGGAGACTTTTCTGCTTAATTTCTCGAGCCAAAGGTCAGGAAATCACCACGGTGATTGCTGTTATTTGACACCAAGTGATGTGAGCTGAGTTCTTCCACAGTGTGTTGAGATGCGTTCAAAGACTGTGGTAAAACGTCCTGACTTCAGCGAGATCTGCAGCTGAGCAAGAGCAAATTCAAGATTCATTCAAGAAACCTCGTAAATTTCCTTCACTTCTTTAACACACACCATTAAGTCCACTGACCAAAGGCTCACTGCTGCCCCCTCATGGTCACAGATGTAACATAAGCAGATCTTCATTAGAGTATGAAGATTCTATTAGGGCTCTATAGCGCCCCCTAAGGTGAAAACAGAGGCAAAATTGAGTTCCACTTGGTGGGAAAATGTTATCGACCAAGACGAACAAAAAAGTCGACCGTAACTGTGGTCTAAGTAACTCCCCTCTCTCTCTTTTTCTCCCCTCAAGCATGAAATGAAGCATGCCTGATTTTCTCCATGAATGATGTCCTGCACTGCCCCCACACACACACACACACACACACACACACACACACACCCGTGTCTCTGATGATGGTATGACCTGTGACCATGACCAGGAAGCAACTTAACAGGCTTGAAGCAAACGAGAGGCCCTCAGGTCACACATTTATCAGAACAATTCAGCTGATGGGCAGATTAGTTCATGAGCTCCATTTATCCTGGTCACATTTACTGTATCTGAAGGTTCTTCTGAAAGTTCTTGTGAAGGTTCTTGTGAAAGTTCTTGTGAAGGTTCTTGTGAAGGTTCTTGTGAAGGTTCTGAAGGCTCTTGTGAAGGTTCTGAAGGTTCTTGTGAAGGTTCTGAAGGTTCTGAAGGTTCTGAAGGCTCTTGTGAAGGTTCTTGTGAAGGTTCTGAAGGTTCTTGTGAAGGTTCTGAAGGCTCTTTCTTCCTCTAGCGATGGCTTCACCGGCTCCCAGTTTCGTTTACAGATTGAATTGAAAAGTCTTTGATTCAAATATTCTGCGTGGACATACGTAGATAAATATGTGAAGGTTCACAGATATTTAACGGGACTGAACATCTGAGAGGGCACTGTGATATAATCTGACCTTTCCTAAAGTCCACAACTTAAAGACTGAAGATTCTCTTTGACCAGGCATGGTGACACTCACAGTGAAGACTGACCTCACTTCAGTTGTCTTCTCTAGCAGTTTTTCTTCTTCTGGTGGTTTGAATGTAAATACATGCAGGTTTCCCAGAGTCTGCAGCGTCCAACGACCCCAACACAGAACCTGTTTCAGAGGACAATCGATCAGTTACAGGCTTCTTTAAATGCTTTGATCTGACTGTGAACTGGTCAGACACTGTACTGAAGATGAGAGGCCAGGGTCGCTGCAGCTCCCATGACGAGGGAAGAGCACGCAGCGACGCTCGCCAACAGATCACACTCCAATTATTCTTCAGAACGCCACCACAACACCCCGTTCCCACAAGATTCTGGCCCGGTCGACCAACTTCCTGTCCAGTCCACACACACAGCTCGGTGATGTGGTTCAGTGAGTGGGACTATCAGTCCATCGGTCGGTCAGAGACTTCAGTGAGGCCCGAGCTCTGCTCCATCATCTGGCAGTTATCAGGAATAAATGAGAAGAGCGAATGCTGTGTGTGTGTGTGTGTGTGTGTGTAGACACATCCTAAAATGCTGTGCTGTGCAAGCGCCCCCTGCTGGATGGTTTTATCTAAATTAAAAGGGTCCATAGGATGTCATTTAAAAAGGACAAAGATGATTTATTTCCAGTTATTCGCAACAGAAATTGTGTTTTTCTTACAGGAAAGTGAAGTTTGTAAATCACTCACTCTCCCACACCAAAGCCCACAGAGAAAATCATCAATTTAGCATCACAGCACACAGGAGTTGTTGATCCACTGCTGCCTCCATCACTCATTCCTTTGTTAGGATTTACCTGAGTGACACAAAGTGACCACATGAGGCAGCAGAGGACCAGCAGCTGCGGAGTTTGGTGTGTGAGAGTGAGTGGTTTCAAATCTAACATTGAGATAAAGTGAGGAACCTCCGTTACATGTACACCACATGAAAGTAAAGTCAACCTTTAAAGGACTATTTAAGGGACAAGGACGATGAAGAAGTACAAATACATTGATCACATCTGTGTCATTTCAGACGCTGGTCGTCTGTGTGGACGGACGATGGAGGTGAAACCCAACACGGCGTCCTCGCCAGTATCACGGAACATGTGGTTGTCATGAGCTGAAACGATTCATCGATTCATTTTACTAAGATTACTAAATGAATCGAAGTTTTTTTCATGATTAAAACAAGATTTCTGATTGTTTGATTTCTTAATTGTGAATATTTTCTTCATCTCTTTGCTCTGGAGAGAACAAAGAAATCATTTTGGTTTGTGGACAAAACAAGACACTTGAGAACGTCATCATGTCCAGGTTGACGGACACCGATCAACACGTTTTCTGATCTTTTATGGACCAAACGATTAATCGATTAATCGAGAAAATAATCGACAGATGAATCGATTATGAAAGTAATCGTTAGTTGCAGCTCTAGAAGTAAACAAGCCACAAGTACCTTGATGCCTGCCAGAGCTCACAGATAAACATTGTTACCACGGTGACGTCAGAGACACAGACGTGTGGACCTTCACTCAGTCAGTGAATGGCTGCAGAGGGAGGGCAGGATTCAGTGTCACATGACCACGAGTGGGCCTACGTGGTCACATGACCACGAGTGGGTCTACATGGTCACATGACCACTCACTAGCATCCTCCCTGCCACACATTAGCCGATTGTGTCACTTAATGAGCGGCAGAGAAAACAAGTGTTGATCCGCTGCTGCCTCCATCACTAACTTTAAATGTGTTCAGATTGACCTCAGTGACACAAAGTGACCACACGAGGCAGCAGTGGAACAGCAGTGCCTGTGTCCCCGGGAGCTTAAATCACTGACTTTCTCTCTGGGCTTTGGTGTGGGAGAGTGAGCATACAACAGTTCAGACATTAATGGTTGTGTGTGGAGTTCTTTTGAATACACAGCAAACGTTCACTGTTGTACAAACTGTACTCAGACGACGTAACATTGTAGCAAAGGGTCATTTCTTCAGTGTTGTCCCATGAAAAGATTTAATAAAACTGTGAGGGGTGTACTCTCACAGTGTGAAGTGTTAGTGGGTTTACAGTGCAGTGTTGTTGGGGGTCAAACACAATCATCGCCACGCCGCTCTCCATCTCCGTCAAATTACAATCCGACAGCTCGGGCAGAGATAATCTGAACCATCCGTATCTTCTCTGTACCTGTTTCCTTCACACACACACACACACAGTAACATGAGGCCGATCCCTGTGGACAGACTGCATTATTCTGCACGGTAACAGGATACAGACGAGATCATAACTCAACCTAAATAAAGTACACATACACACAGGAGCGGGGAGAGGTCATGTGGAGGTCACAGTCCTGCTGCTGCTGCTGCCGCTGCTGCTGCTGCCACTGCTGCTGCTGCCACTGCTGGACGGGGCAGGACACGCGGCTGGTTACATTCTGGATCTGGATTTATTACATGTCATTTAGCTTTTATCTAAATCTAAATCTTAAACTTTATTAATCCCCTTAGGGAAATGATTTCTCTGCATTGACCCACCCTAGAATTAGGAGCAGTGAGCTGCCACACTGAGGTCGACAAGTATCTGCAGGACGTCCTCCTCAGCTGTCACTGTCCACTGTGCTGAAGACCTGACTCACTCTCAGTGTCTGATGGAGACACAGGGAGACACATGGGACAGGATGTGGACTCCCTACCTAGATTTAGAAGTCTTGGAGAATAGACTGGAGTTTGTCCCTGACTCACAGATCTGATCTAATCAAGGACAAATATTTCAATATTTATTTATTAATTCACGTTCTGCTCACGATTCCATCAGGAAAGAGAAGACAGACGTCGTCGGTCAGATTCCCAGTTACTGCGTCAGCGAGCGATCTGTCCGCTGACTCCACCCCCAGGCCTTCCCGTGTCCCCCAACCTGCAAAGTCCATCAGGACCAGAGAGGAGGGAACACACACACACACACACACACACACACACACATGAAAGCCCCTGGAAAATGATCCAGCTGAACAAAGGAGCGACAGCTGCTGAGGAGCAGGAACTTAATCTGGACCTGGACTCTGCCATAAAGGAAGGGACAGGTGGTGAAGACGGGAAAAGACTTCCTGTGTCTTTATTGACTTTAGGTGATTCAAACTGTCACACTCGTCACCACATCTGCCACATCTATACTGTATATACATATATGTATATATATATATATATTCTGTATACATATACACTGTATATACTGTGTATATGTATACTGTATACATATACAGTATATATATGTAGATACATATATATACATAGGTGGGTGTGTACATACAAATACTGTTTATATTGATTAAAATAAAAACACTGATGAGTGGAAGATTGTCTCTTTCAGGTTCTCATGACCGTAAATGATAACATCTACATTTCTCTGAGGCTCAGACGTCGCGTGACGCCAATTTGGCCGTGCAGCTGTTTTTAAACACATTGAGGACTAATGTGCTGCTGCTGCTTTAACTGCTGCTGCTGCTTTAACTGCTGCTGCTGCTTTAACTGCTGCTGCTGCTGAACTGACTCATTGATGAGAAACAGGCCTGTGAGTGGAAACCATGCGGTGGCCAATCAGTGCCTTTGAGGTAAACGCCAGCGCTCACACCGAACTGTTGTGATGGGTATCAGCTGTGCAGCAGCAGCAGCAGTAACAGCATCAGTTTTAGCAGCAGTAACAGCATCAGTTTTAGCAGCAGCAGCAGCAGCAACAGCATCAGTTTTAGCAGCAGCAGCAATAGCATCAGTTTTAGCAGCAGCAGCAGCAACAGCATCAAGCAGCATCAGCATCAGTTTTAGCAGCAGCAGCAAGCAGCAAGCATCCGCTTTTTAGCAGCAGCAGCAGCAGTTACAGCATCAGTTTTGCAGCAGCAGCAGTAACAGCATCAGTTTTAGCAGCAGCAGCAGCAACAGCATCAGTTGCAGCAGAAACAGCATCAGTTTTAGCAGCAGCAGCAGTAACAGCATCAGCAGCAGCAGCAGCATCAGTTTTAGCAGCAGCAGTACAGCATCAGTTTTGGCAGCAGCAGCAGTAACAGCATCAGTTTTAGCAGCAGCAGCAACATACATCAGTTTTAGCAGCAGCAGCAAACAGCATCAGTTTTAGCAGCAGCAGCAGTAACAGCATCAGGTTTAGCAGCAGCAACAGCATCAGTTTTAGCAGCAGCAGCAGCAGCAGTAACAGCATCAGTTTTAGCAGCAGCAGCAGCAGGTAACAGCATCAGGTTTAGCAGCAGCAGCAGCAACAGCATCAGGTTTAGCAGCAGCAGCAGTAACAGCATCAGTTTTAGCAGCAGCAGCAGCAGTAACAGCATCAGTTTTAGCATCTATTGGCCGGACGAGGGAAAAGTTCTACTGCTGCTACTTAAACTGCTGCTGCTAAAACTGCTGCTGTTGTTAAAAGTGCTGCTACTTAAACTGCTGCTGTTAAAGCTGACTTTGGTGTGGGAGAATGAGCCGATGACAAAGTGTCAGTGAGTGATTTAAACTTTGATTTTTGACTCACATCTGTACAAGCAACGCCAAGTAACATCTGGTCACCAGCGACACATTTCAATGCCCGCTCGTGTCTCGCTCGTGTCTCGCTCGTGTCTCGCAGTGCTCGTGTCTCGCTCGTGTCTCGCTCCCGTCTCGCAGTGCTTGTGTCTCGCAGTGCTTGTGTCTCGCTCACGTCTCGCAGTGCTTGTGTCTCGCTCGTGTCTTGCAGTGCTCGTGTCTCGCTCGCGTCTCGAAGTGCTCGTGTCTCGCTCGTGTCTCGCAGTGCCCGTGTCTCGCTCGTGGTTCTCGCAGTGCTCGTGTCTCGTAGCAGTGCCCCGTGTGTCTCGCAGTTTGCTCGTCTCGCTTCAGGCACTCTCGCAGTGCTCGTGGTCTCGCAGTGCTGCCGCAGTTAGTACTCGTCTTGCCTTGGTCTCAGGTCTCCACCTCGTGCCCGTGGTCTCGCGGTCTCGCAGAGTGCAAGAGGCTCGTGCTGTGGTTAATATGCAGTCATCAACAAGAGGCTCGTAAAAACACGTCAAACTAGCTCAACATGCGCACGCACGCACGCACGCACGCACGCACGCACACACATGCACACGCACACACACGCATACATACATGCACGCACACACATGCACACACACACACGTACGCGCACACACACGCGACGCCAAGACGCACACACACACACAAGCATGCATGCATCGCACAATACATGCACGCACACACTCCCTCGCACACACGCGACGCCATAATACACGCCAAGACGCGACGCACACACACGCACGCGCACACACACACACTCGCACACACACACGCATGAATATTGTTGTGTTCTTTTATGAGAGTTTCAGGCTTCATCATCATCATCCTCAGCTGCTGCTGCTGTTTACATGCTGCTGTTTTTCGTGTTTTTCATAAAGATACTTGGTCACATCTGAATTGTAGATCAATCTGGAGACTGAGCAGCAAGACACAGGTGAAACGTATAAAGACAGGAAATGAAGCCGGGCGAAGACACACGAGGAAGAACTTACACAATAAAACACAAAGTATATCACGGAGCAGACAGGAGAGACTTCAGAGGAAAAATAAATCAGGAATCCAAACTAAAGGGTGTCAAAGATTAAAGGCAAACTGAAAAAAAAGAGAAAATCACAGGGACACAGGAGCTGCTGGTCCTCTGCTGCCTCGTGTGGTCACTTTGTGTCACTGAGGTCGATCTGAATGACAAAATAAGACATTTGAACCCAGTGATGGAGGCAGCAGTGTGTGTGTGTGTGTGTGTGTGTGTGTGATGTTAAAATCACTGATTTTCTCTGTGGACTTTGGTGTGGGAGAGTGAGTGGTTTCCTGTCTCACAGTGAACGTGTTCTTAAAGATATCGTAGTTCCTTTTTATTGAGTGAGTGATTTATTTAGTGGTTTAAATGACTTTTTTTCTCTGTCTCCACTGGCAGCCATGTTTTCTATAATTGTACACAACCACACCTGAACGACCACATCACACAGTTTTCTAACTTAACACAACAAGCAGAGGCACATGGTTCACTCTGTCACGCGTCATATTAATAAATGAGTTGAACATGTGTTTGACGCATAAATACATCAAAGAGTAAGTTAATAACAGACGTGCGGAGTCTGGTCGTGGTTGGACGTGTTCAGCCAGCGCAGAGGTAAACCACTAGAGGGCAGCACAAACAAGCGCCCCGCTGCTCCAGATACACCTGCCTTCAGGGTTTTGGTCTTTGGCTCCTCCTACTCACTTAATACAGGACACCAGCAGACTGCAGTAATGTGTCCAGACCTAAAAAGCCTCAGTCCTGCGCTGAAAAAAAACAATGTCTCAACCAGAGGACAAAAGACACGAGGGTTATGTCTTTCACTGTATTTCCATCACACTCCAGGGTCATGACACAGCGCTTTCTCTCGCTTCCTCATCCTGCCGCACCGAGGACGACATCTGAGGACGACATCTGAGGACGACATCAGGACTTTGATTCTACAACATCTGTCTTCATGAGAAACCATTCGTGTGTGTGTGTGTGTCCACACTAAGAACCACGCCACAGTTTCCACGCTGGTCTAAAACACGGGAGAATAAGACAACAGGACAAAGTTCAGGCCCAGCCCCTTTTTTGGACTGATTTTGAGCTCTTCCACTGTAAAAAATTGAACATTTCAAAGTTCTTGAACGGTAGCAAGACCCAGAATGTGGTTCTCCACATGCTAACGACGAGCCACAGAAACCACAAAATGTTGACAAGATTAAAAAAAAGAGCAGGTGGTGGACAAACTGGGACAAGAACAGTAGAAGAAATTCCAGGACGTAGTGGAGATACAACCGAAGCTCGACTGAACTCAGCATGACAATGAACTTTGGTGCCGAGTGTGAGCGCTCTCTTACTCCTGAATCCTCAGCTTCTCACAGTCCAGACCACGTTCTGGGTAGATGTTCCTGTGCAGCAGAAAAGACACACAGCAGAGGACATTTAGAGACACCAAAGTAACGTCCATGTGTTTGCACCACAGAGTCTGAGATTGAAAGAAGGTCAAAGGTCCACGTCGTTACCTTGAATAAGTCAAGATTGACTAAATCCCAGTAAATGTTTGGGGTATCAGGTTCAGGACACGGAGGCGCAGCTTTCTCAAGGAGCACTTTTATAGCACGGGAACAATAATAGACTGTTTTATCACCTGTGTAACCTTTGATTGGCATCTCTTTATCTACAGTATTATGCTGCTGCTCAGAACGGGACGGACATACACCTGAGACGGAACAGGAGACAAGAGACAAGGAGTTCAGAGTTCACGAGTGAAGTCGACAGAGTCTAGATTCTCCATTTAAACTTCAACATTACATCTATGACCACATACTGTATATATTCAAACAGCTGAGGTTTGTATTGCTTTGTAAACCACTCACTCTCCCACACCAAAGCCCAAAGAGAAAACCAGTGATTTCAGCGCACTGCTGCCTCGTGTGGTCACTTTGTGTCACTTAAATAAATATAAATTAAGATTTTCATAACCCGGAATGACAAAACAAGACATAAGAACTTAGTGATGGAGGCAACTCCTGTGTGTGTGTGTGTGTGTGTGTGTGTGTGATGTTAAAATCACTGATGACTTTGGTGTGAGAGAGTGAGTGGTTTACAGACTTCAGTTTCCTGTTGTTGAAATAAAGACGTGAGCATGTAGACTTAAGCTGATGTAGCATTTATTAGTTAAAAACCATTTTTTCCCATGTTCTCGTCACCAGAGGGCGACGGTGTGTCGGTGCTTTTGAAGCACATTCCTGTTTGAACAGTGAGTGTTTGAGTGAAGTGAGTCGTCTGCAGGTTAATGTTCTCACCATCTGCCCAAACATCACTGCTTCTCTTTGTCAGACTGTCTGTGAAACCATTAAAGGAGCGTCTGCCAAACCACTCACTCACTCACCATACACAGCTCCTCCATTACCCATAAGCCTTTTCACCCCTAACCAATGAACCTTGTTTAAAACAAAAAATTGTTTAAATCCATTTGTCCAAACCACATAATTACGTCCCAGTGGGACAGACTGCTTAATAATAACATCGGCTTTTTTCACATCACTTCAGCCATGAGAGGAAAACAGATGGAACATTAAAAAAAGAGTATTTAGGACGAGGTTGAATTTGACATCGATTTGTTGACAGTTTTAAGACGGGACGCGTTCAAACATAAAAATAATGCTTTGAATGTAGGAAATGGGACGTGCAGTGATTTACAGCACTTTTTATTTTATCCTCACAAAGAAGAACTTGCCTGCTTTTATATTACTGTGTATCCACAACAACAACGAAAAAGGTTTATAACGCATGAAGAGCTTTCCCAACTAAATCCAGATTTCTTTAAATAATTCTTTATTATCTGAGCCTTTTGTCACTCTCCTGCACCAAAGTCCATAGAGAAAATCAGGGATTTTAACATCACACACACAGGAGCTGCTGGTCTACTGCTGCCTCGTGTGGTCACTTTGTGTCGCTGAGATCAATCTGATATTAAATGCATTAGAACTTAGTGATGGAGGCAGCAGTGGATCAGCAACTCCTGTGTGTGTGTGTGTGTGTGTGTGTGTGTGTGTGTGCGTGTGCTGAGATGTTAAAATCACTGATTTTCTCTGTTGACTTTGGTGTGGGAGAGTGAGTGGTTTACTAACTTCAGTTTCCTCTTAGAAAAGTCTGTGTAACAGTGAAATAAAGACATGAACCTGTTCTTAAGATGCTGTAGACTTAAGCTGATGTAGCATTTATTAGATTTGCCTTTTGATAAGTGGGTTAAACGCCATTTTTTTTCCCATGTTCTCAGCACCAGAGGGCGACGGTGTGTTGGTGCTGTTTCAGTGTGGGAGGGGAGTCCTTATAAAAACAAAGAAACTCCAGTTTTCTGTTGGAAAATGATGTGGCAAATATATTCTATTCTGTCAACTTCCTTTATGATCCTGAAGGTTGTTCTACTTTACGTCAAGTCCTGCTGCTGCTGTTGCTGCTGCTGCTGCCACTGCCGCTGCTGCTGCTGCTGCCACTGCCGCTGCCACTGCCGCTGCTGCTGCTGCTGTTGCTGCTGCTGCTGCCGCTGCCGCCGCTGCCGCCGCTGCTGCCGCTGCCGCTGCTGCTGCTGCTGCTGCTGCTGCTACTGCCGCTGCTGCTGCTGCCACTGCCACTATTATAATAATTAATATTAGATATAAATACACTGGCTGCTGGTATTAAAGGTTCGGTGTGTAAGATTTAGGAGGGTTTATTGGCAGAAAAAGAACACACAGTGTGTGTGTGTGTGTGTGTGTGTGTGTATGAGTGAGTGAAGGCGTTCAAAGAGAAGAAAATATGGTTTGGACCATTAGTGAGACATAATTACAGCGTTGGTGGACGACGGGGCGGATTCTGCTGCTGCTGCAGGTCACTACTGTGGTTTAGGTCAAACTGAGGCGACAGAAGTAAAAGAGATAAAAGAGATAAAAGAGATAAAAGAGATAAAAGAGATAAAAGAGATAAAAGAGATAAAAGAGAACTCCCTGCAGCAAGAAGAGAAGGTGCCTGGTTCTCTGTCTCAGGTCAACTATCAGTTTACTGTATCAACTATAAGCATTGTTATTATTATTAGTCATTCATATGTGAATATCAAATGCACAGTCCTACTCCACACATTACAGCCACACCAGACTCCTCTGTTAAGTATATAGAGATTTTACATTACATGTCATTACATGTCATTACATTACATTACATGTCATTACATGTCATTACATTACATTACATGTCATTACATGTCATTACATTACATTACATGTCATTACATTACATTACATGTCATTACATTACATTACATTACATGTCATTACATTACATTACATTACATTAAATTACATTACATGTCATTACATGTCATTACATTACATTACATGTCATTACATGTCATTACATTACATTAAATTACATTACATGTCATTACATGTCATTACATTACATTACATGTCATTACATGTCATTACATGTCATTTAGCAGACACTTTTTATCCAAGGAGACTTACAATGGCATTGAGTACAATCAGCCAGGGGTGGAGTCAAACTTGCGATTGTTGCGACCATGATGTCTTTCGCACAGGGTACCGGTCTTAACCACTGAGCCACTCCTCCCACTACAGATTTCCCTGTTAATTGTTGGAGACTATCCCACATTTTCAGGATTGTTAAGTAGTTTTAACTGATAATAAGTGGTTTTGATCAGATAATAAGTGGTTTTGATCAGATAATAAGTGGTTTTGATCAGATAATAAGTGGTTTTGGTTAGATAATAAGTGGTTTTGGTTAGATAATAAGTGGTTTTGATCAGATAATAAGTGGTTTTGATGGTGGACTTTACAAACACCATTCATGTTTGATGATCATGTAGAATTAATACAAATGATGAGAGACACTTTGTGTCTCACTGACTTTTTACTGTTTCATTTATGTTAATGTTTGACTGACACACACACACACACACACACACACAGAGGACTATTAAGCTTTGACGTGGTGTGTTGCCTGTTTTAAGATAGAACACACAATATGAACAACAAAGGTTAATTCATTCAGTTGAAACAGACAAATAGAAGAAAGTGCTGTACCTTGAATATCAATTAAAAACTAGTTAACATTGCACGTTAACTGTAAATTCCTAATAAATAAAAGTAGTCCAATGGCAAACATTTTAAAGACATTTTAAAAAAAAAAGTTAATTATATAGTATATATTGTATATATTATGTATATTTAGGATTGCATTTTGCTTAAAAGCAATAGCTTTGTTATATTTAACAGGAAGGGGAGATGCACACTTGTGGGGTCAAATGGGGACAGGTGGTGTAGTTCCATACACTTCCACTAAGGGTGTTACCCACAGATTGGTTGTGGGGGGAGGGGAGTCGAGCGTTTACGCACACAAAATCTATAGAAAGTATTTTTTTGGGGACAATGGCAATTTTGAGAGTGAAATGTGTGTTGGAGCATGTAGAATACGATTATAATGAAAACTAAATGGGGACGGTGATTTTTGTCCCCAGTTGGAAAGCTGTCCCCAATCAACTGGTGAGTATTGTGAAAAATGAAAAACCTGCAGACAGGAAGTTGTTAACAGAAGCACAAACTTACATTGCAAAAGCAAATTTGTGATTGTTGCAAACAAATGAAATACAGTCATTTTTATACCTACATATATATATATATGTATATATATATACATATATACATATATATGTATATATATACATATATACATATATATATATATACATATATACAAATATATATATGAAACTTTTTTAAACCACTCACTATATACATACACAGACACTCTCTCTCTCTCGTTTGCCGCCTTTCTTCATAAAAAGCAGATGCTGCAGAGTGGACAAAGATATTTCGGTGCAGGAGGATTAAAGACGCTTAAATCATGCGGTCGTTCAGGATTCTATTTTTGATGCATCACAGCTGTTTTTCCCCTCTCGTGTGTGTGTGTGTGTGTGTGTGTGTGTGTGATAAATAAATGTAATGAATAACAACTGCAGCTCTGAGGGGAAACATGTGTTTTTACACACACATGTTCAGCACAGGTGGAATTTTTTACACACATTTTTTTTTCTTTATCTCAGATTCAGGAAACTTTTTTAAACCACTCACTCTCCCACACCAAAGTCCATAGAGAAAATCAGTGATTTTAGCACGGGGACACAGGAGCTGCAGGTCTACTGCTGCCTCGTGTGGTCACTTTGTGTCACTGAGGTCAGGTGAGGGAGAGTGGTTTACAAACTTCAGTTTCCTGGTGTCTATAATCAGTCAAACCGGAGTCAAACGGCACCTTTAAGTGTTCACAGGTGGAAGTCACGTGACCGCTGGGCATTAACACGTTCACGGGAGGTGTTGCTGTTGTTCTGTGGTTTGGAAACTCAACACGACGTTGACATGCTCGCGTGACGGCGGAGGATTATCAGAGCGTCAGTTTGTTATGAACATCATCGAGGAGAAGAAAAGACAAACGAGACGAGAAGGTCAACGACCTCAAAACAAAGATCACACGTGTTATTGTCCCAGCTGCAGTGAAGCACAGCGTGTCCAACCCTGCTTTCATACGAGGCTTAATGCACTTTATCTTACGTCTTATTCAGGGTGAATAATTAAGCTGTTAACATTGTTTGTTGTTCTGTCCCTTTTTGCAGACATGATTCATTTGCCACCATTTGTATCGTTTTTTTAATGTTGTTTTATAGTTTTTTGATAAGTTATTTGTATAAATGAAGCCTCTGATGAAGTCCTCTGTGTTGTTTGTCATTTTTTATCTTTTTCACGTTCACATACTGAGAAAAAAACCCAAACGAAACTAAACTTAACAAAGTCTGTCCAAGTGAAAACAGCGCAGCAGGTACATACGTGTAGCCTACTATATAGCATGTGAGTGTGAAATGTTAGTTTACGTTTATAAACAGCATTTTATAACTGGAAAGTGAAGTTTGTGTTGCTCATTCTCCCCTGCACCAAATCAGCAAATTTAGCTCACAGGCACAAATGAACCACTGCCTCCGTCACTAAGTTCAAATGAGTCATTTTGTCACTTCAGCAGATAAAATACTTTGTTCAGATTAACCTCAGTGACACAAAGTCACCACACGAGGCAGCAGTGTCCACCACGAGCTAAAATCACTGATTTTCTCTACGGGTTTGGTGAGTGAGTGGTTTACAGACGTCAGTTTCCTGTTGTCTGACATATTCTTAACATGGTGGAGACTGAGTTTATCGTTTGTCCTCGTCGCCCTCGTGTGACCACATTTATTTAAAAAGCTGTTCCTTTAACTCGTGTCTTACTTTGACTGCTCTTCATACCATTATAAACATGTACGTATATTTTAAGATTATTATATTTTAACTGTTATAAAAACCACTAAAAGCTTTGTGTTTTAATATTTTAAACACACTCACACACACACACACACACACACACACACACACACATACACACACACAGGAGAAAAATCTCTGTGTTGTCATTGAACCTGTGTGTGAGTCTGTGATGGTTGTGACAGCTGATCACTGCCAAACCCTCACCATGTCTGGAAATAGCTGCAGAGGGCATCATCATCATCATCATCATCATCATCATCATCAGAAGACAAAGAACAGCAGCAGCCATGTTGTCATCAGACTCGTCACACTCTCGCCAGCAGAGAGACAGCTTTTTCATCTCAAGCAAAACAAAATTTTAATATTTGAACTTTTTTATTTTCAGCAAAGAAAAATTCATTCAACTTTCATTTGTGCACAAATTTGGGGATTTCAAGCAAAATAAATTGCTTTTGCTGTACTTTTTTCATTTTAAAGCAAAAAATGTTTTGTTTTTTTCTAATTCAATAAATTTTAAAGGAGACATATTATACCCTATTTCCCCCATTAAAATAGTTCCCTGGTGTCCTAATGAACATGTCAGTGACATGCTTTGGTCAAAATACCATAAGGATGAAGAATCATAGTAGTTCAATAACCCTGCTAAACACGCCCCTTTCAGAACGCTGGGTTTTGTGCATGGTCCCTTTAAATGCAAATGAGACACAGGCAAACACACACCCACTTCTTCCAGGGGGTTTCTGATGTGTCCTCTTCACAGTGCTCACTCACTCAGCTCCTGTTCCCTCAGCTCCATTCCTCTCCCCCTCCCTCCACTAGTTCTCTGACAATATCAACATGGCAGCGTGCGTCACAGGAAGAGACGTCCTACATAAGGATGGAGCCGAACACTGTCCAACTGTAAATCAGTTAAAAACACTTAGGGACAGCACCGCTGATCCACCGCTGATCGCTGCATAAACTGCTGCTGTATGTGACTGTATCAGACTGAGTGTGTGCTCCGGTCATGGAGGACGTACTGAACAAATATGTTTAATTAGGACGTGTCAGAATGGTCAGTTATGACCTCTGTGTGACCTTTTCTTAACAATGTGTGTGTTTGTACGTCGCTGACTAAATACTGATGTGAAGTGCGAACACACGAACACACGTTTGCTGACTTTATCCGGCACATTAGCTTCATATATAAAATCCTCTGTAAAACACTGTGCTCCACTGTGCAGCCACCAACAGCACACTTGTCCCTCCGTGTTGACATAATACCGCTCTTCCTCCCTCACCTGCACTCTCGCAGGGACAAGGTGGAGCTAAGGTGGAGCTAAGGTGGTGCTAAGGTGGAGCTAAGGTGGAGCTAAGGTGGAGCTAAGGTGGCGCTAAGGTGGCGCTAAGGTGGAGCTAAGGTGGAGCTCTTCAAGTAAACTTACTGGTGGGTGGTAACATTCGCGGTGAAATGCGCATGCTGCCGTCATAAGCGCAGGGAATTCAACATGGAGTGTTTTATGGCCTATACTTACACTAAGAGGGACCACGAAAACATGACTGAGTATTCTTTCTCCACACTTTGGCGACTGGTAGGGCCTCCAGAGTCCCAAATATAAGTATTGAAATGGTTAAAAAGTTGATTTTGCATAATATGTCCCCTAAAGTTGTTGGTTTAAAATATATATATATATATATATAATAATAATATATATATTGGATATATATATATTATTTGAACTTGTTTATTTTTAGCAAAAGCAAATTCCAGCAGAAAAAACCTTGTCTTTTAATTTATGCACACACTTAGGGATTTCAAGCTAAATACATTATTTTATTTTTGTACTTTTTTCATTCAAAGCCAAAAATATTTGATAATTTTTTTTTTTAATTTTTCAAAACTTTATTTTTTGCACAGGCTCCGTGTAGATGCTGTTTTTCCGTTTGAAAACAGAGAAGTTGACATGGACGTGTTTAATCCATCACATTCTTCTGATTCATGAACTCCTTTATTTCCACGTCTGCACTCATCATGTAAACAAAGACTGAAGCTGGGTCTCAGGTGGTGCAGCGGCACAGTTTGGTCTCCTCGCAGTCTCGCGGCACAGAGTCCGGTTACATTCATGAAATGGCCGACATGTCATTCAGCCATTCATCTGGCTGTCACTGCATTCCACCTTCATGTTGCAGGAGCATAAATAACAGATGCTGTCAAAGCGGCATCACAGGAAATAAAAAAAAACAGGGTGGAAGTCATAAATGATATATTTTCTTTACATTAAGTTGCCAGTTTATTTCCTCCATCATGTTCTGAGGACACGTTGGCATCTTTACCGTCATGTTTTTAGCTCTTATTTTCGATCTATTTACTGTAATGAAGGTGATTTGAACTCTTAAAGTAAGGTTTGATTTTAAATACAACTCTGGAGTTTTTAGTGTTTCTTTTTTGGTCAATAAAATCCTGGAGTTCCTTTTTCTTTATCATATGGAAAAGAAATAAACCAACACTTTTCATCACAGTGTAAATCAAGTGATCCGAGACAGAATTGAACAATTTACGGGCGTGAATTCGGGATGACGTCGGCCGAACTCTGAGGAGATTTTGTGTGAAATCTCATTGCATGAAATCTGCGTCACATTCAGTGTGAACATGATTTCAGTCATGATCCTCAATATGTGGCATAAAATGTAATAAAGATCAAAAAGTGAGAGTTGTGCTGCACACAGGAAGTGATTTATTTTGGACGTGAAGTGGAAGCACCAATAGCTACATAGCGCTAGTAAAGTGAGTCGACTCTGCTTAAAAACCAACTTGGATGTCCACGATCGTATTTGAATCACAATCACAAATCTGTTGTTTCTCGTGAACATGATCATCCCATATTGCATTTTCTTGCTTTACCCACAGAACGCAAAGCAAATCAAGCGCTCCTTTAAAAACTACCCACATAGTAATCACAACAATCAACAAACATCTAAGGTCTTGCACAGCAGAAGCAGGGGTTCGGATTCTTATGTGGGAATCACAAACAAAATTAGCCTGCCGAGTATTGGAAATATAACCGTAGGAACTTCTGCTGAAAAGAAAGATAATGTCCTGAGCTCGGTGCAGGTCTTGCAGGGGCAGCCTATGGCCAAGCGGAAAGGGAAATGGGGTTGTAATCCAATCTGGAGTTGTTCGAATCCCTGCAAGGTCAAAAGGCTGGGGTAAGCCTGAGCAAGATACCCAACACCCACTGCTCCCCGGGTGCTGCTCTCTCCTAATTCTAGGAAGGTTCCTATTAGAGGAGGGGCTAAATGCAGAGAGTTCCCCTATGGAGATTTCTAAAGAGTTTTTAAGTGTCTCGAGGTCTTGTTCACAAGAGAGGGAACAATGGTTTGTGAGATTGGCCGGAGAACAGGAGGAGTGGGATTGGGAGTGGTACTGCGTTCACTGCAGCTGAGCCAAAAGGCAAAGCTCAGGATCTTTATTCCTACCCTCACCTGGTGGTCATGAGCGACTTTGACCAGGATCAAGGGTACAAGGGTTCAGTCATCTACGAGAGACTTGGAATAGAGGAAAGGAGCCAGTTGAGGTGGTTTGGGCTTGTGGAAAGGACCTTGTGACAAACCAGGGACTAGCTCAAAGTGTTTCAATCCTGGTTCTGTGGACCAAATGCCCTGCATGTTTCAGATGTTTCTCTCCTCCAACACAGCAGATTCAAATAAAACCTCTGAGGGCCCCAGGTCCAGGATCAAAAAAATTTGACCTAGTCCTTGGTCTGCCCCAAGGTCACTTCACAGTCGAACGTGCCAGGAACACCTCCCTGGGGAGGCACTCTGATGGCATACTTACCAGGTGTCCGAACTATCTGTACTGGCTCCTTTCCTCTACTCCAAGTCTTTCCTTGATAACTGAGCTTCTCAGGATCCCCAAGACCAGGACAGAGAAACCCTGGACTCTCAACACTAACTTACGTATAACTCTTTGTTATTTCTATTTTATTTGATTGCTTCTTTTGTATAGTCTTCTTCAGCACCTTTCCTCTGATCCTTTCGTGTCAGAGTTGGACGGTGTGGACAGAGAAAGGTAAGTCTGGAACTCTCTGCTAGACCGAAGATCGGTCAAACAGCTGAGAGTGTAACTGACAGTGTACAACAACGGAATCCAACCCTTTCTTTTCATATTTGTAGACAAACGTGTACTTAGCGCCAACACGACGTGACCAGGCTTTATAATGGCCGGTGATGAGCGGCTTCCCAACGGTCCGTCTCTTCACAGGAACAGGAAATAGTGCCGGTGGTATGAGAATGTAATGTGTTGCCAGGTTTAAATGCCAGCACTAAAAATACTGCGCTGGAATGCAGGACTCGGCAGCGGCCGCAGATCGGCGGCCCCCGGCTCTGTCGCCACTCTCACAGCCTTCTCTGACATAAGAGGGTGGTCGCACTGAAACCCGAGACCTGAGTCCAGATCCAGATCCGCTTTAATCTTCTAGTTTGTTCTTGGAGACCTTTTAGATGATACTCGCAGAGAAGAGATGAAAGGAGGATTTGTGGTGTGGGATCTTTGAGGAGATCTCTGTTAAAGCAGACCAACCTTCTAAGCCGAAGCACTGGAGGTGTTTAGAAGGAAGATTGGATAGAAATGCATTTTTCACAGTAGCAATGCAGGAAAAAGTCTTCCCCCGGGGACACTCAGTCAGTGGTGATGTACGTCTGCAGAATCCATGTCAGACAAACGTGCTTCACTGTGCAGTGAGTGTTCGCACTGACTCACCTGGAATCTACTACTTTAGCACGAGGGCAAACAAAACCACAATAATCATGTGGACGTAACAAAGATAATGTGCTAATAACGGTTTACTGCAAGACAAGAAGTCATTTTTTTGATTTACAGCGGTAAAGAACTGTTGTTCTGTGACTTCATTCTGTCACATTCTCTCCCACGAGTCACTTCACAGTTTTTGATCTTCGTAACGTTCAGTGGTTTTGTGAAGTTTGCCATAATTAAAGTCAGATGGAGGCCGTTCAGTAATGCATCGTGGGTAAACCCGGGCCTGTGTGTGTGTGTGCGGTCGTTTCCCAGCAGAGCAGCCTCTTGAAAAGTCATCTTCCAGAAAACACTCAGGTGGCACCGTGATGGAGAGACAGCTGGAGAAAAGATCTGACTGTTTATTCTCTCTGCTCCATCTTCATGACTCACGTTAGCTAATGAGCAAACCTTACACTGACTCACGTTTGAGAAGAACTGACCCTGTTGTAACTGTTCATTTGACACAATTCAAACTTTGCCTCCGAACTTCATACGTGACACAAGGCCATGCTTACACACCGAGGACCCTTTCATTCCCTGTTCAATCTCTGCTGCTGCTGCCTGTATAAATAATGACATTGTTGTTCTATAAACACGTCATAACTAGAGCTGAAACAATGAATTGAGAAAATAATCAACAGGTTAATCGATTATGAAAATCATCGTTAGTTGCAGCTGATTCAGAACTGTCTAAACCTGTAACTTGATACAACTGTTGTATATCTGCTGCTCGTCTCTCTCCTCTGTCTCTCCCCCTCCTCTCCTCTGTCTCTCCCCCTCCCCTCCTCTCCCCTATCTCACATTTTTTCCTTTCACCACAACCTGTCTCAGCAGATGCTGCACATCTTCGTCAGAGATTTCTTCCTCTCTCCACTGATGCCGAGTGTTTGCTCACTGTCAGAACCGTTGTTGTGAGGTCCAGAGGAGCACGGCTTAAATACAAGTGGGGAATGGACACAGACTTTTCAAAATAAAACAGGACATTACACTGTTACCAAACCCTGACAACAACTTAACATAGTCCAACTCCAGCCCACTACAAAGCTGTTTTTATACAGAGATTATTGACTTTATTTTCAGCAGAAACATGCAAGCCGACGTTTTCCTGGTCAGCAATTGTGTAGAGTTGAACTTTGACAGATCACATGACATCTAGAAAAACAGGTATTGTGTGTGCAGTCAGAGGCTGATTCAGAGGTTCTGGTTTTTATAGTTGTCCACCACCACCAGCTGAGTCCTGTCACTCTGATTACAGGCCACGCCCACAATTAAATCCACCTGTTCCTCATTATCAGCTCACAGCCTTTAGTCTCCACTGAGACATTTGAGCAGCCTTTGACTGTTGTAAGAAGTAGGGATGTGTTGAAAATGTGGTTCTTCTACAAATGTAATGGGAACACATTCACGTGTGATCTCATCACAAATGTTTGGAACAGATCGATCCTTACAAATAAACCCAAATTATAACTTAAAAGGAAAGAACAGTTGCACAGCCGTTATGAAGAGGCTCTGAGAATGTTCACATGAACCACATGTGCTTTAAAAATCCATTTAAATTCACTCAAAGTGCAAGAAATGATGCAAAGAAACTGGATCAGCAGAAAAAAGGCTAAAATGAGCAGAAAAATTCTTATTTTTCTGCTTCTACAAAAATGCTTGACTAGTAAACCAGAACGTGTGTGTGTGTGTGTGTGTGTGTGTGTGCTAAAAATAAATCCAAACAAGACAAACATGGTTTAAAGTTCTGGCAGCGTCGAGCGTCAGTCATGTCGGGACAGAAGATAAGTGAGCTCTGAGGGTTAGCAACAAATTAGCTTTGACCACAACAGGAAACAACAAGCATCAGGGCGTCGTATTCCTGCAAACCAAACTGTAAACCCTGGAAGCCTGAAAATTAACCCATTCATTTGAATCAGGTGTGTTGGATGGTTGGAGTTTCACTGATTTGTCTCAACTAAATTCAGGATTTAGTCATTACTAATTTGCTAATTTTGGTTGCACCAAACCAACTCATGCAATCTAGTAGCTAGTAAATACATAGTAACCCACTCACCGCTCCTTAACCTGTCCTGACGTCTGTCCACTGACTGGCAGCGGTGGGAAGGCGGGGTTTCCTGTCCGGTGAACAGGTCACGGCAGGAAGTCCCACCCCTGTCGGTCAGCGGGGTCATGTTCCCATTCTGAGATCAAATTTAAAACAACAACAAATGTACATGAGGTTAAAGTTCTCCAGGATTACCAGGTCAAATATCTGACTCATTTTTACCAAAACATATTTTTCTGAGAGCAAATCCCACTCGTGGTGTTTGAGTCAGAGATCACATCATGTCCACGAAGCTACAACGTCTATGACTAACTCCTGTCAGTCACACACACACACACACACACACACTTCCTGTGTGCAGCAGAGCCAGGTCGACCTGTCTTTTCAACATGAGCTGTTTTCTCCATTCATGATGGTGGACGTGTGGATTCACAGTCGTGTGACCGTCAGCTGAGGGTGGTGGGGGTTTCTTCATCTGCTGATGATGCTGCTGCTGATGATGATGCTGCTGCTGCTGCTCCTGCTCCTGCTCCTGCTGCTGCTCCTGCTGCTGCTCCTCCCTGAAGCATCCTTCAGAAGTTCAGACACGGCGAGCGGCTGGAGAAACCATCTGCCTGCAGGAGGACGCTGAGACAGGCAGCATCTGTTTCGGCAGTTGGAGCGGCTTTTTCGAAACAAGACGAACCGCGTCCATCACATCCTGTAGGTTAAGACTCAGCAAAAAAACTCCCACAGTGACCAAAACCTGCGTATTAACCCCTCACTAAGTGTCTGCACAGACATCTGGTGAGAACATCTGCTTCTAGAGAGACTAACAACCATATTTCTGTCCATCCCACTTATGCCGAGTGTCCGTGTGTAGCGTAGAAGTTTCATCCTCACAGGTTTGATTTTAAAAATAACTCCTGTAATGAGTCAAACAGCGACAGAGGACATGCCAGTTTTCATAAATTTGGAGTGGTCAAGGGCCAAAACAAAAATGTATTGAAATACCTGCTTTAATTTGGCTTGTTTTTGTCTTTTTGTGAAATAAAAGGATTTTATAGATTTAAAAATTAAACATTTTGTTCGACTTTGAGGCTTGCTCAAACATTACATCCAGTTGAAAAATTTTAGAATCAATCTAATTTTTAAGATATGATAACAGGCGCTGTAAAAAGCCAGCTCCAGGGGTCATTCGTTATGGCCTCACGGGCCAAATATAATCTGCGGGCCAGAGTTTGACACCCCTGGTGTAGACGTACAGAAATGCTACTTTGGGCGGAAGTTCAGAGAGATTCCATGAATCAGATTATAATGACGTGAAACGCCCACTGTCAACAGGGGGCGCTGCGTCGTACTTCTGCAGAGATATCACTCTCCACGTTGCAGGATGGTGAGAAAACGCCACACTCTCCCATAACCAAACTCCATAGAGAAAATCATTGATTTTAACTCACTGGCAGCACAGGAGCTGCTGGTACACTGCTGCCCCGTGTGGTCACTTTGTGTCACTAACATAAACCCGAACTATTCATTTCAAACACAGACCCCTGTGGAGGCAGCAGTGGACGTTAAGTCATCTTGAACATGTAATCATGTTTTTACAAAGTGACACAAACCTGAGTTTCCAGTAGAGAAAAAAGTGAGTGGGGGTGTGGCTAACTCTTTATTCACCTGCTCAGGTGACTCCAATCAACTGCTCACACCTGCAGCGGCTCTTTTCCCCTCTTTTCTTCAGTGTGGACCAGTTTGCAGTTTCTGAGTTGTTCACCATCACCTTCATCACCTTCACCACCTTCATCACCTTCACCACCTTCATCACCTTCATCACCTTCATTACCTTCATCACCACCATCACCTTCATCACCTCCATCACCTTCACCACCTTCATTACCTTCACCTTCACCTTCCACCATCACCACCTTCATTACCACCTTCATCACCTTCATTCACCACCTTCATTACCTTCATCACCACCTTCACCTTCATTACCTTCATTCATTCACATTACCTTCATCACCTTCATCACCATCCCATTACCTTCATCAGCTTCATTCACCTTCATCACCTTTCACCACCTTCACACCTTAAGCAGAAATTGTGTAAAATGTTAAATTCCAACACTTTTCCTGAGCAAAGCGTTCTACAGTTTCCTGTTTTAATGTCTAAATCAGAAGGAAGGACTGGGCTGATTGACCCCTCCCCCTCCCCCTCCCCTCCCTGAAAAAGAAAAGAAAATGTTATGGCCTGGGGTGTGCTCATGTTATGTTTGGTGTACTTGTCTTCCCCCTTTTTTTCTGTCTCTTGTGTTTACCTGCAGTGTTGGAGAGTGGCCGAGGAGGAGGAGCTAACCACTTGTGACAAGGGCAGTGAGGCACACCTGGTTTCAATTCTCACCTGATTCACCTCCCCATAAAACCGGCTCTGACTTGACTCCTGTGCCGGATAATTCCGTCACATCGGTAGAGCCAGTGGAAATTCTCCAGTGAAACTGCTCGTGTGAATTTTTGTGAAGGAGTCGAGCATTAATTCTAACGTTGTCCTTTTTCTATGTCTGTTCTCGCTGCCCTTCGTTTTCCTGTGGACCTGCCTCCTGCCACCAGCCGCCTGCAGCAGTGGACACTTTTTGTTCAATTAAGTACTTGAAAAAACCCTTTTGTTAAATAAACTGTTGATCATCTACAGCCTCTGTTCTCCAGGCCGTAGGAGAAGAGTCAGAAATAAAGGGAAGGAGTGGTGAAGTCAAGGATGTCCATCTGTTTCTGTCGTTGTCTCGTGGAGGACGATGAGCGTGATTCACTTTGGTCCTGAGCTACAACGCAGACGTCCTCGTGCAGAGCTGCTGCAACGACGGCACGGACACAGAGGAAAACAGAAGAATGATGAGGTGCAGGACGTTTTTGGATCTTTACAGCTCAGTCTCATCACTGCTTCTATTTTTATAACTCTATATAACCTTTAAGTTGATGTATTTCTGTATAATAATGTGCAATTTATGAATCTCTGCGAAAGAATAAAAGTAAAAATACACTGTGTTTCCTCAGAAGAAGAGAGGCCTTCACTTGTCCTGATGTTAACATATGAAGGTGAAACTTAAAGGATCGTTCTGTACTTTGGAAAAACAGCAAAATACTCAGCGAGTAGAATATTTATATACATATATATATATATATATCACTACTTTATCTCACAAACAGGAAACTGAAGTTTGTAAACCGCTCCCTCTCCCACACCAAACCAGTGATTTTAGTATTTCAAGTATTTTAAATGCCGAAGTCACAAACGTAACACATTTGAACTTAGTGATGTAGCAGCAGTGTGTGTGTGATGGGCTTTGGTGTGGGAGAGTGAGTGGTTTACAAACCTCACTATTCCTTTAAATCCACATTTTGAATTGGAATTTTTTGCGTAATAAACATATTAACAACAATCAGAGATAAACAATGTCTATAGTTTACTATATATGTATATATATATATATATATATATACATACACTCTCACTGTATTATTTTCTCTGACATGATTATTATAATTTTATTATTATTGTTATTATTATTATCATTACTACTACTAATGATATTAATAGTAACAATAGTAATAACCAGTGGCGTGCACAGACATTTTGGGGGGCAGGTGCTCAGTGAAAAATAAAGGCACTTTGTGTGGCATGTGGAACTATGGGCTGCCTTATTATAGCAGCGAGAGATTATTTAAAAAAAACATTACAGGCACTGTGGCACATGTTCAGTGTAATTACATATTTATTTAAGTCAACATGTTAAGAACTAAAGGGGTCAGAACTGTACTGTTGTACAAAGTGTCATGAGTGAGTGAAGCGTGGCAATGCTCACTCTCTAAAGTGTGTTCATTATGTAAATCTACACAATACTAAACATTCAGCTTCAGTGTACTGATAGATTGACATTAGTTATGTGCCGGTCATCACGTCACATCAGTGATGCGCTAGCGTCCAGCTTGTTAAGCAGGTGTGCAGTGTGCTGTCGCTGTATGAGACTTCACAACAGAGACAAAAACATGGCAACTGAGGCTGAGGGGGGCAAACAATACACTGGACTGGATTCATTCATGTGTTACCTGGCTGGTGGGAGCAGGTGTGTGCGGGCGACAGATGTGCACTGCTGCTGCAGCGCGCCTCCGCTTGTGTGTCACGATGACAAAGGAAGTGAGGCGTGTGCGGCAGAGGAGGAGCGTGGCATATTATACTGGGTCAGTATTATCGCACGCTTTTAATCGTGGAGAATTTATAGATGATCATGTCAGCATGGGCCACATACACTGTTTGAAATAACAACCAACTTTCAAAAGGGCACTTGCTTGGTACAGAGGGCAATGGCAGGTGCTATAGCACCACCTAGTGTCTACCTGTGCACGCCACTGGTACTAACAATATATATCTGACGAGCGGGGTGAAGTTTTCAGCAGAGTTGTTTTTTGTGTCCTAAAGTGAATGATTTACACTCATCAAGACCAACTCACTGTCTGCTGTTTGAGGAGTGAAGTCAATCTGATCCTGAATCCTGTCAAACAGCCAGAATAATACTTTTACTATTATTACTATTATTACTATTATTACTATTATTACTGCTGCTGCTGCTGCTGCTGCTGCTGCTGCTGCTGCAGGACTCGGACTCTGACTGAGGCGAGTCCACTGCTTAAAGCCCAAAGCTGGTGTTTTGCTGCCCTCTACAGGCTACATGAAGGAATGTGGAAGACCATTTTAACCTCTGTCCTTTTTCCACGATCACTGTCTGCACAATATGGGGAGGGGGGGGGTGTAATAATAATTATTATTATTTATTACAGACTGTACAAAGTGAAAACTGTGAAAAATGGCCAGGAAAAGAACAAAATACAAAATAAAATCTATGCCAGATTAAATCTCAATGATTTTTGTCCGACGGGGAACGAGTGTATTCTCAAACGATAAAATACAATATTTTTGAATCATGAAATCGATGTTTTATTTGCTTCTTAAAAAGTGTTGTATATCAATATTGACACAAATCTAATTCCATGCATACATAATGTTACATAGTAGAGCTTTAATTCCATACTTGATAATATTGTCCCTCTTGTTTCCCAGTGTTGAATTTTTCCCCTCTGCAGCATCAGTAGACAGAGCCAGCCTCCAAACACACGACATTCTTCCTGATTCTCTCTCTCCCCCCCCCTCTCTCTCTCTCTCTGTATGCATGTGTGTGTGTGTGTGTGTGTGTGGGGTTTTTTCTATTTTTTCCTCAGGTTGTGAAGCAGGATTACGCACACGAGCAGCACATACACCGAACCTGAAGCACCGTCCGCGCCGCCTGAGTTCCGTGCAGCAGCAGCAGAAGCAGCGGCGGCAGCAGCAGAGGCTGAGGGTTCGATTCCTGTCTGTCTGCGGAGGAGAAAACAGGTAGAAACTTGGGGGGAGGCGGTGGGAGAGGGAAGGAAGGGGGTGGAGGTGTTGTTGTTTTCATGCCTGGGCGCTGATCCAGAGAGACGGGGTTCGCTTGATATTTCACGTCTAATGTGATTACACAGCGTAAAGGAGGCGGGCGGGGCTTGTTATTAAGACGTTATTACGGCGCCTTCTGTTGTAGCAAGCTAACGCTGCGCCGCTAACGAACATCACCTTCCTCCTCCTCCTCCTGCTGCTTCTTCTCTGTCACGTAACACGCACTGATAAAAACGTAAATACACATTTTAGTGTTCAGTAATGTCGTCACGACGTGTTTATTTGCTGTCAAAATGCGATTCGAGCGCAGTTTAGCGCGCGTTAACGTAGCTGCGTAGCTGTACACTTAGGTTAGCTTACAGTTCGGCCCTGGCTGAGTGGCTCGCGCGGTGTCGCCGCTGCTCACGCGCCGCGCGCGGACGGGCACCGCACGCACACCACACATTAATATACATATGTGTATGCCCCTCCTCCTCGTCCGCGCGGACACAGGAGCGTTGATTAGTTCGGACACGGAAGCGTTAGCTGGCGCGAGGCCGCAGTACATGAACCTCCACACACACACACACACGCGCGCGCGCGAGTGAACGGTAGTCTTTGTCAAAAACGACCTTTACTCACTAGTTCACCTACAGTATGTTTGTTTTCACTCATTATACAACATGTTTAAGTTGATTTAAACACGTCTAAACTATTTAACCTGGATTAACCCAGACTAACCTTGTTTTCATTCAATTTTCAAGCCTAATTTAACTGAATTTTCCCAGAATTCAGAGGGAAATGTACGCTTCTGTGTGCGTTTACGTCCTCTGATGTTGAACAAATATTTGGAGTTAATTCAATAAGATAAGCAGAGGGTGTTCAGGTCACTTAGAGGAAGTATATGGGAAAAAAAACAGGGATTAGCTCAGTAGTTCCCAAAGACTGGGTCGAGACCCACAGGTGGGTCGCCAGGGATTCCCAGCATTTATTGAAACCTTTACATGTGTTTATGTTTTTAAATATTATATGAATATAATAAAATATATAAATATTAAAACATATTTTTTCAAGTAGTTGTAATTTGCAACGTTATGCACAAATTGTATATAAAGTTTGAGATTAGCTAGATTAGATTAGCTAATATTGACCATAATGGTCAAAATCACATAATTGGATATAGGACAAAGAACATTTTTATGATGAATCAATTATTAACTAAATACTAAAGTAATTAGTCAACTATTATGTTAATACATTTGATCGGTTTTGCTGTGTCTTTTTGTTTCTGTGATTTTTCAGCTTCTTAAATGTGAATATTTCCTGGTTTCTTTGCTCCTTATATCAAAGAAACGATTAAAACTGAATTATTTTATCAACTTTGAAAATAAATAATGGTTGATTTGTCCAGTTTGCGTGGAACTACTTTGTTTTACAGTGTGTGTTGTGGATATTCAGGGTCATTGGGTGTGTTGTAGTGTGCTGGGAAAATCAACACCCACAATCTACAGTATCTGTGTGCAGCTGTTTGTGTGTCTCACTCTTTTTCTTTCTTACTCCCTGTGAGTCCAGAGGAAAATGTCAGCCAGAGGAGGAAAGAAGAAGGCCACTAAGCTGTCCCGCTCTTCCCGGGCAGGCGTCATCTTTCCTGTGGGTAGGATGATGAGGTACCTGAGAACAGGCACGCACAAATACCGCATCGGCATGGGGGCGCCGGTCTACATGGCCGCTGTCATTGAGTACCTGGCAGGTAAGGTACCGGGAAGAGGGAAATATGTCTCCCACACCAAAGTCCATTAAGAAAACTAGCATTTTTACATCACAGCACACATGTTGATCCACTGCGGCCTCCATCACTAAGTTCAAATGTCTTACAGTAATTATTAAAATTCTGTGTTCAAAATCACTGATTTTCTCTATGGGCTTTGGTGTGGGAGAGTTTTCATTCAAAATAAAGGCTTTTTAAGTCGCACGCTAACCCTAACCCAGATAATAAGACGAAGAGTAAAGTGCTTACATATATACAGTATCTGTATATATATACATATATATATATATATATATATATGTATATATACACTTCATTGAATCAAAACAGACAACAACGGCTGAACATGTGAACAATTACGATCACCCCTTTCTTCAGTGAGACAATCTGTGAAATGATAGATACATTTAAAAAACAATAATAAAAATGGAGATACTATAGATTTAAGCTGACATATATTTTCATATTTGTTTAATAGTATATCTCTTCTGGCAGCTATGTTGTCAGTTCGACTGAATGTCCAGGTTCCAGGCTGGTTTCAGGGAAATACCAGCTCATCGTGGCCTATCCCTGTAACATTAAAAGAAGAATATGAAGGGCGTAAAGCTGTCGGACTTCCTCACTTTCATATCTGATGGTATCTACACTGTGTTTTTGTTTTCTTTCCTCAAAGCTGAGATCTTGGAGTTGGCGGGAAACGCAGCTCGGGACAACAAGAAAGGCCGAATAACTCCCCGGCACATCAAACTAGCTGTGGCTAACGACGAGGAGCTCAACCAGGTAAAACAGCCGATCGTCTGTGGAGGCGGCTCGTGTTGTCGTCAGAACTCTCTCACTCATCACTTGAAATGTGTCGTCCGGCAGCTTCTGCGGGGCGTGACCATCTCAAATGGCGGAGTTCTGCCCCGCATCCACCCGGAGCTGCTCTCAAAGAAGCGGGGAGGACGCGTGAAGGTGGACAGCCAGTCGTCCGTCCCCGAGAAGCAGGAGGAGGTCTCAAAGCGTAAGAAGCCCGTCAAAACCTTCAAGAAGGTCAAAGGCAAACGAGGACGAAAGCCAAAGGTCAGTCTGGACGGGGAGGGACATGGAGGACCATTAAAGGGACAGTTTACAAACGAGGCAGGCAGTGAAGACATGTCTTTGACAACCGTTACTAACAAGAAACTGAAGTTTGATTGTCTTCACAAACCAATCGTCCTCTAGGGCTGTAAAGTCCCGGTCGACTGGTCCATTTATGAGTAGAGACGTTCTGGTTCGACTCAGATTCCGTGTTCATTTCATACAGTCTGTATGTACCAAGTGCTAATGGGGTACATACAGAGCACCCCTGTTCCACAGATCACAGCGCGTCTGCAGAGAACACCCCCCTTGTTTTCACAGGAGACAGAAAGACTACAGAACGTCCGGTGGTTTTATTTCATGTTGAGCTAAAGTCAGTCGTTCTCTAACATCCATGATCCATGTCACAGACATCACCGGCGTCACAGATGTCACAGACGTCACAGACATCACAGACATCACAGACGTCACAGACTTCACAGACGTCACAGATGTCATAGACTTCACAAACGTCAAAGACTTCAGAAGTCACAGACTTCACAGACGTCACAGATGTCATAGACTTCACAAACGTCAAAGACTTCAGACATCACAGACTTCAAAGACGTCACAGACTTCACAGATGTCATAGACTTCACAAACGTCAAAGACTTCAGACGTCACAGACTTCAAAGACTTCAAAGACGTCACACAGACTTCACAGACTTCAGACTTCACACAGACTGACTCATGACTCACAAACGCCAAAGACAGACGCCACAGACTCACTTCACAGACGTCACAGACTTCACACAGACATCACAGATGTCAGACTTCACAGACTTCACAGACTTCACAGACGTCACAGACTTTACAGACACAGACTTACAGACATCACAGACGCCACAGACTCACATCACAGACGTGATGTCACAGACTTCACAGACATCACAGACGTCACAGACTCACATTTACAGACATCACAGACTTCACAGATGTCACAGACTTCACAGACGTCCTGTGTTCAGTGTCTCTGTGTGAGGACATGAGACAAATCATCTGAATATTCCTCAACAGTTGATATCAACCCCCCCATGAATTTCTCTCCTGAGAAGTTTAAAACTTGAACAATTGAAACTTTCATTTCTCTCTCTTCCATTTGACAAAGAGCACAGACAACGACAAAGACTCAGTACCAAACTCCACGGCTGAGGACGGTCCAGGAGACGGATTCACCATCCTCTCTGCAAAGAGTCTGTTCCTTGGACAAAAGGTGACGTACATTATGAACATGTCAGTGTAAATAATATGAAATCTAAAATCGTACAGAACATGACGAGCTGCTGACGCTGTGCATCCACAGCTTTCACTAACAGAGAGTGAAATCAGCAAGATCGGAACAATCAAGGTGGAGGGGATCATAAACCCGACCAATGCAGAGATGGACCTTAAAGACGGAGTCGGTGAGGACGCGTTTCACACACTGTGGACAGTTAGATCACACATGTCCTCACACAGCGTTTCTGAAACAGGTTCTTTATTATTAAAGCCATAAAATAACAACTGTATTCACGACTCAGAGGAAACTGCACGGATCTGCATCCTAAACAGTTATTTCACCTTCATTTAAACAGAAATAATTAAAGTTAAGATACAACGATGAAAGCATACAACATACTCAATACGATGTAGAAAATATATACATTAAAATATACTAAATGCAAGATTCTAGCATTCATCAAGTGTCATGTTATTGTGTTTTTCAGCAGCATTTACAGTTGACAACAGACAAAATGTAGTTTAGTTTGGCTCAATTTCACAATAAAAGTGTTTGTTTTGATACAGAATTTCAGGTAATTTACAATAAAAACTTTTATGATGCAAAATGAATCAAAAACAAAATCGTTTTCACACATTTTCCTTTTTTTTTGGGTCATTGTTGGTTTCTATGCCGACGATCCACTGCTTTTTCACAATCACTTCAGAATGTGTGTGAAAAAAAGTGTTTTTCTTATATTCCTCAATAGTGTGTTTAATCTCTTCTGATTCTGGTTCTGGTTGTTCAGGGAACGCTCTGGAGAAGGCCGGAGGTCGGGAGTTCCTGGACGCAGTGAAGGAGCTGCGGAAAGCACAGGGACCTCTAGAGGTGGCGTCAGGTACTGACTTTCAAGTGTTAGTCAATGAAATCAGGAACATATATATTCTCTGCTTTACTTCATTGTTACACAGACTGTGTCCACTGGAAACTCACTCACTCAGTCATTCCAAATGTGTTATTTAATGAATTTGGTGTTTGAAATAAGTAGTGACACAATGTGACCACACGGGGCAGCAGTAGATCAGCCAAATCATTGATTTTCTCTATGGACTTTGGTGTGGGAGAGTGAGTCATTTTTCTGTCATGAAAGTTAAAGATGAGGTGTGTGTGTGTGTGTGTGTGTGTGTGCAGTGGCGGTGAGTCAGGCCAGTGGGATGGCAGCTCGCTTCATCATCCACTGTAACGTCCCTCAGTGGGGTTCAGAGAAGTGTGAGGACCAGCTGGAGAAGACGGTGAAGAACTGTCTGTCAGCAGCAGAAGAGAAGAAGCTCAAGTCTGTCGCGTTCCCTTCACTTCCTGCTGGACGGTGAGCCGTGCTCTCACACACACACACACACACACACAGTAAATCACCCAGCGATATATGCGACTTGACAGCGGCAGCTTAAGTCTGCGATGTCTTAAGAACGCGTTCACGTCTTTATCTCACTGTACAACAGGAAACTGAGCTTTGTGACGCTCGTTCTCCTGCACCAAACCTCATCGAGAAAATCAGTGAGAGTTGTTGATCCACTGCTGCCTCCATCACTAGGTTCAAATGTCTGATTTTGTCACTTAATTTAGATTGATTTAAGTGACACAAAGTGACCACACGGGGCAGCAGTAGACCACATGAGGTAAAAATCAACCATTTTCTCGATGAGGTTTGGCGTTGTGGAAAAATGAGGCGTTTGTCACAGAGAGTGAGCAGAATGCAGCGCCCCCTGTTGTCAGTGGAGATGATGACCTTGTGACCTTGTCTCCCACAGGAACGGATTCCCAAAGCAAACGGCCGCGCAGCTCATCCTCAAGGCCATCTCCAACCACTTTGTGTCGTCCGCCAGCTCCTCCCTGAAAAACATTTACTTTGTTCTGTTTGACAGCGAGAGCATCGGGATTTACCTGCAGGAAATGGCCAAGCTGGACGCCAAGTGAGGACCCCGCCCGTGTGTGTGTGTGTGTGTGTGCGTGTGTGTGTGAGTGTGTGTGTAGTCTGCCATGTTTTTACTTTCTCAGTGTTGTTTGTTGTAGACACGACGACAGTAGGGTTTTTGGTTAAAGAGAAAAAAAAATAAAAATAATAATAATAATAAAGAAATAAAGAAAAACAAAGAAAAAAAAGCTGTTATTTGTGAGTGTCGTTGACGTTTATGTCCCGCTGTCCCTTCACCAGATGAATTCTTTATAGATTAGATCATTTGCTGTTTTCTCTGATGTTTTTACATTCCATGTACAAATATAACAGTTTTAGTTTTTCCTCTCTGGCTGCTGTAGTTTCTGATGCAGTTAGTTTACTAAGAAATAAAAAAAGAAAAAAGAAAGGAAAAAACTGTGGTTCTCATTTTTTTTGCTTTGAAATAAAGACCCAGATGTTTTTACACCACGTGTTTTTACAACGGTTCGTTTTTCTACCATTTCAATAATCTCAGACTGCAACAACCACCAGGGGGCAGGATTTTAGTCATTTCCTCACTCAAATTACCATCAAATGTGATTCTATTTATATATTTCTCACTGTTCCAGACAATTTGTTTCTAGTTATTTACGTTGTAGGTTTTTTTTTTGGATAAATCACGTTATTTAAATAATAATGACTGTGTAATCTGCCAATTTTGACTCAGAGATTATGTAAATGTGCGTTTACAAATATTGATAAAACTCAACTAAGTTTTTGGGGTAAATTTATGAAATTTTATCACCAGAGCAACTGAGAAAATTATGAGGATATTTAAATCTAAATATTTAAGTTATGATACAGTATTGTCATATTTAAATCACAGTATTAAATATTTAAATATAAGTATTTATTTTGTCAGTTTTCTTGCGTAAAAAGTGAAGATGTATGCAGCTCAGTGTTTACAGACGACTAAATAAACAGATAAACTCCATAATGTGCATAATTACATTGACATTCTAGTGTCACACATTTGAACTTTCACTCTTCTATAAAGGGTTAAAATGGGGTTGCTCTAGCGCCACCATCAGGACCTGAGGAATAATATCAACAAATATGACACTTAAAACTGGCGGAAGTGAAGTTTCCTCATAAAAAGAGAGAGACAAGAGCCTGCTGCTGCCACAAGAGGGCAGTAAAGTACACAATATACACTCATAGAGATGTCCTCATTGACTGTCTTGATGTCACACTGTTGATAATCTAAAGTTTACATTAACTCGACCAAAAACTTCAAATATTAAAGTTGTGTATGATATTTAAATATTGAACTTTCATTTGTATCAGATTAACGATGTCTGTGGTTGTGTGGAGAATGACGTTGTTACAGTTTATTTCCAACAAGAACATGACATTTGTGTCACTTTGTAAACCACTCACTGTCCCACACCAAAGTCCAGAGAGAAAATCAGTGACTTTAACATCACACACACACACACACACACACACACACACACAGGAGTGTTGAACATCCAACAACGACTTTAACGAGTGTTTTACAAACTTCAGTTTCTAGACAGAGAAAGTTGTTTTAATGGTGAAATAAAGATAAATCATTATAAATTAAAATGGCACACGGACACACAGTAAATCAACGGGACGACAGTGGACGTGGAGACTCCGTGTCTCTCAGCAGAGAGCGATAAGACAGTGGTGTCGTCTCTCATTGGGGACATGGACGTGAGGTCACCCCAGCCTCCTTTGATGGAGACATGTGTCCACAGCGGGGATAAAACTGTCGTTAACATCAACAGCTGCAGACACGAGCCCCTCCCTCCGTTCACATGGACTCTCCCTGTCTGTGGCGACTAAAGCCACAGTTTTTCTGAAGCCACTCGTGAACGTGAAGAAACACATCAGAGTATCAGTGTCCTGTCACAGTGACAGCTGGAGACGCCTGAACGCGTCTGAGGAACCATCGATTCTTCATCCTCATCCTCAGCTTTAGCCACTAAAGGTCACGGTGAGGACCCTGAGGTTATGTACCACACTGGTGTGTGAGTGGTGCTTTATGTACCACACAGGTGTGTGAGTCTGCTTTATGTACCACACAGGTGTGTGAGTGGTGCTTTATGTACCACACAGGCGTGTGAGTGGTGTTTTATACCACACAGGAGTGTGAGTCTGCTTTATGTACCACACACAGGTGTGTGAGTGGTGCTTTATGTAACACACAGGTGTGTGAGTGGTGCTTATGTACCACACAGGTGGAGTGGTGCTTTATGTACCATACAGGTGGTGCTTATGTACCACACAGGTGTGTGAGATGGAGTACCACACAGGTGTGTGAGTGGTGCTTTATGTACCACACTGGTGTGTGCTTTATGTACCACACTGGTGTGTGAGTCTATGTACCACACAGGTGTGTGAGTGGTGCTTTATGTACCACACAGGTGTGTGAGTGGTGCTTTATGTACCACACAGGTGTGTGAGTCTGCTTTATGTACCACACAGGAGTGTGAGTCTGCTTTATGTACCACACAGGTGTGTGAGTCTGCTTTATGTAACACAGGTGGAGTGGTGCTTTATGTACCACACAGGCGTGTGAGTGGTGCTTTATGTACCATACAGGTGTGTGAGTGGTGCTTTATGTACCACACAGGTGTGTGAGTCATGGTTTATGTACCACACAGGCGTGTGAGTCTGCTTTATGTACCACACAGGTGTGTGAGTGGTGCTATGTACCACACAGGTGTGTGAGTCTGCTTTATGTACCACACAGGTGTGTGAGTCTGCTTTATGTAACACACACAGGTGTGTGAGTCTGTATGTACCACACAGGTGTGTGAGTGGTGCTTTATGTACCACACAGGCGTGTGAGTGGTGCTATGTACCATACAGGTGTGTGAGTGGTGCCTTATACCACACAGGTGTGTGAGTCATGGTTTATGTACCACACAGGCAGTGGTGTGTGTGGTGCTGTGTGAGTGGTATGTACCACACAGGTGTGTGAGTGGGTGCTTGTATGTACCACACAGGTGTGTGAGTGGTGCTTTATGTACCACACAGGTGTGTGAGTGGTGCTTTATGTACCACACAGGCATGTGAGTCTGCTTTATGTACCACACAGGTGTGTGAGTGGTTCTGTTGGCACAGCTGAATATGCCATATTTGATCCTATAGATAAGCAGGAGCCACATAACTGGAGTTCTCTGAGCCACGACTCACACTAGACCTGATCCTCCTGATCCTCATCAGGTCCAGAGTCTGGTTCTTGTCTATCATAAGTCTTGTGTTTTGTTGAAAGTTTCTTCTCATATATTTATATCTATGCAAGTATTTTTGTAACCACTTCATGAAATACTTTTGTATTTCTCTTCTTCTTCCTGGTTTTGCTTATTCTTCTATTTCTATTTTTGCATTTGCATTCTTATGTGGTGCAGATCAATAAAAAGACGTAATCTGATCTAATCTAAACCATTCCCGGCTAATCTAATGGACTCTAATAATTGTATCATTTTAATCTAGATTCATTTAGATGTAGATCTAAATTGATTTCAGTATAGTTTAATCTTATACAATACAATATAGACTCATCAAATAATCTAGTTTTAATCTTGTATTATCAAATATAATATAATGTAATCTAACAAGGACTAATCTAAACCTAATCTCATTTGAATATAGAATCATAAATGTGATGAATTTATAAAGAATTGATCCACATTTGAACAGCTGACACCAACAGTGACTCATCATAATCTGAGATTGGATCACGTTCATTTCTCATGGAGGTGAAACACAACGCAGTTCTCATTAACGCCATTAGAGGGCAGTGTTGCCTCGAGTGAGACAAGCGACACGGACATTATGACACACAGGGACAGAACCCCGCCCTGCTTTTTAAACCCCGCCCCCTTTATCACACCTGGTCCTGATCACACCTTCAAGTCTTTGCCCAAGAGTGAGAGCAGAGAGTTTATCAGCTGTCAAAGGAAAAAAGGTACAGTCCAACAAAAACTGCTGAGTCACATTGTGTGTGAACAGGATAATGCTGAGTCAGAGTTTTCCGTGCGTGTGTCAGTTTGTCAGTACTCAAGTAAGCAAGTATGTATGTATTGTTCTGCTGTTTGAATGGTGACTGCAGCCTCATTAGCGCCACCTACGGTGTTGATAAATGAACATATGAAATACTTTTAATAAATGCATATATATTGTTATTATTTTCACATTTTAAATATTTAACTTCATTTATTAATTTATTTCTATTAAAATATACAATACAAATAATACAATGTGGAAAATAGATATAGTACAGCATTGTAGAGTAGTATATATGTGTATATATATACTACTCTACATATCTAATATTTACATATTATATTTAAATACAGATACAATTAAAGTTATTTAGTTTTTATTAATCCCCTTAGGGAAAGTATTCCTCTGCATTTTGACCCATCCTAGAATTAGGAGCAGTGGGCTGCCACACTGAGTGGCGCCCGGGGAGCATTGGGGGGTTGGGTACCATGCTCAGGGGTACCCCAGCCCTTTTTGGCCGGGTGGGGATTTAATATAAATCTAACATTCAAAGATAAAATAAATAAAACATTAATAATATACAAACTTTCAAACTTTCAGGTCAAAATGTTTCCATTAAAAACAAAATAACACGTCAACAACAAATCTATGGATCACACCGAGCATCTAATGACAGCGACGTCATGATGTCATCAGGACAGGCCGAGGTCACGCTGCTCTGTGCCGGGCACAGTGAGCGCCGAGCGTCCGCAGAGGCGGAGCTTATCACCTCCGACAAACGTCGCTGCCAAACTATAAATACGTCATATCTTCGAATTCTAAATGACCCAAGTAAAGTACGCACAAGTACGCACAAGTACGCACAGGTATGGATATTGAGAAACAGCCGTTTACACAGAATCAAAGAGACAAACATGTGTCTCATCATTTCACACATATGTGTATATTCTACATGGTCATCAAACATGAATGGTGTTTGTAAATCCACCACCAAAACCACTTATTATCTAACCAAAACCACTTATTATCTAACCAAAACCACGTATTATCTGACCAAAACCACTTATTATCTGACCAAAACCACTTATTATCTGATCAAAACCACTTATTATCTGACCAAAACCACTTATTATCGGTAAAACCCTTATTATCAGTCAAACCACTTATTATCTGACCAAAACCACTTATTCTCATCCTAACAATAAATAAGCTCTTCTCATCGTCAACCACTTATTATCTGATCAAAGAAACCACTTATTATCTGACCAAAACCACTTATTATCGGCCAAAACCACTTATTATCGATAAAACCACTTATTATCTGACCAAAACCACCACTTATTATCTGATCAAAACCACTTATTATCTGACCAAAACCACTTATTATCTGATCAAAACCACTTATTATCTGATGTCGTCCAAAAATGTAATACTTAAGTATGTCGTCCAAAATTTGACAAAAAAGTCATACTTGAGTATGTCGTCCAAAATGTGACAAAAAAAGTCATACTTTTTTTTAACTTTTTTTTGGACTGCTACTATACTAAGACATTTTTGTGACTTTTTGGATTCCTTTATTTTTTTCTAAATTTTCTTCCTTTTTCTTCTATAAATAGATAAAACAAATGTTGCTGTTCGTACGACTTGCTTTAAACGAGTTAAAAAGAGGTTTTATTCTGAGTTTGTTTGTTTTTCTCTCAGCAGGTCAAATGTTCAGGTCATGGTCATGAATGAAAAGAGATTAAATTAAAAAGATGAGCCCGATGGATCGATTAGACATGATGATATTCTGAAGCTTTAGCATCAGTGAGAATATTGATTACTTCACTTTGTGGGAAAAAAGATGCAGGTCAATCAATCAATAAAGACGAGTGTCAGGGTTCACATGGACACAAACATTCATCTGAAAACTTCAAAACTCATATTATTTAACACACACAGAAGTCTGAGGTGTTTTAATTTGTGATTATTTGCTATTTTAAACCTGTTTTCTGCATGAAAATCAATCAATATCATATTATCTGTAACAAAGTAACACGTTTTAGGTATTTTGAGAGACATTTTCCCCTTATTTTTAAGGACTTATTTGTATATATATTAAAATAACCCTCTTGTTATGAGTAAGGTACATGCTATAGTAAACTTACTGCTGTTACCTATGCTTTATATCACGTTAGAAGTATTTTTCAGTTCCGTGAAGCCATTGAATTCTTAAAAACAAGGCTTTTATTGTGAAATAATTGCTGTGTGGACAGATGTGCAGAGTTGATTAAAGAGCAGTATTTAAACGTGAGTTATGGAGTATTATAAAAAGACTAAATCTGTCGTTCTGTACACAACAGTGAGAGAGAGAAACACTGCAGTAAATTTAGATTAAGAGTTTTTTAGTGATAAATATGTGCATCTAAACTTTACTTTTATTTTTCTTGTTAGAAGAAAACATTTCTTTTCAGAAAAATCCACTTCAGATTGAGAAACATACAATTTCATTAAATACACATAATTTGATTTGAATATGATTTGTTGATAGTTTTAACCCTCACATTCACGTTTAGCATCTTAGTTGGGAAACTCATTGACATAATGCATTGGTTAGCCCCTTACATTTACCTTAACCTTAACCTTAACCAACACAACTAACTCCGTAAACCCATAATCCCGGTCTTAAGTCCCCTCAAAAAATACTGTAGAATTGTGAGGGCCAGACAAAATGTCCCCACAAAGATAGTTTTCAAGTTTTACCTTAATCTTAAACAGAAGAACTTAATGCCTTATCCTAAAACCCTAAAAATCTTAGTGAGGACACTCATAGACATAATGCTTCCTTAGCCCCTTACCTTAACCTTAACCATTACAAATAAATGCCTAACCCAAAAACCATGTCTTAAGTCCTGAAAAACCCTTAAAGTTTGTGAGGACCAGATAAAATGATAGTGTTTTAGTTTTTTTTTATACAATACAAGCACAAACTCACATTTTTCCATATTATTCTTGGTGAGGACACTCATTGACATAATGCTTCCTTAGCCTCTTACCTTAACCTTAACCGTTATAAATACATGCCTAACCCAAAGACCTGGTCTTAAGTCCCCAAGAAACCTTTTAGAATAGTGCGGACCAGACAAAGGTGTCCTCACTCCCTATGGTTTATACGTTTAGTTGGTCCTCACACACACACTCACTCACACACACACAGTACGGAAGCCCGCAGGGCAGCGTCTCTGTCAGAATGTCACTGATGAAGTCTTTCTGCCATTTGTTCAGTCAGGAAGTTCCTGAAGACGCAGCAGCATCAGTTCACAGAGACGAGGGTCAAAGGTCAACGCCTACAGGTGGATCTGCTCATCATCCCTTCATCATTTAATCCACTGTCCATTCACCCCCCCACACACCTCCCCTCCCTCCCCTCCCTCCCTCCACCTGCATGTCAACTATATGTCATCCCACTGTGTCTCTCTCTCTCTCACGCCCGTCCCATAATGCACTCTGTGTCGGCTGCGGCGGCTCGGGTGCGTCGCTGACATGGATGGGAAGTGACACGCACCAAACTCGCTCCGTGTCCCGCAGCCGAGCTCCGGTGGCGGCGGCGCGGTGGCTGCGGCGGTGGTGGCTCCGGTGGCTCAGGGCCTGTCAATCCCCGGCTCCGTCAGAGGCTGCGGCTCAATGGCAGCGCCCGTGACACATGTCACAAAGTTTTAAATGTCTGCTCTTTTCAGCAGGATGGCTGGGCGCACGCCGCAGCCAGGGGAAGGATGACATTTTGTGTCGTAGAGGAGGGGGAGAGGAGAGGGAAGGGTGAGTAGTTGTTTTGGTTCCTCTCTTCCTGCCTCCTCCGGCTGTCAGCTCCAGTTTCCTCTGAGCATATCAAAACACAGACAAATAAACCTTGTCATTTTGAAACGCCGGAGCCAGTGACCGGGCTCCTGAACAGGCATGTCAGCCCGAATATGGTCGGTCACACAGTCACTGTAGGAAACAGTGTCACACACGCACTCACACACACACATACGCACCATTACCAAGGGTGTAAAAACCAGTTTAATCCCAGGTTTAAACTGGGATTTACTGGGTTTAAACCAAGTGTGAATGTGTTTATTCTGGGTCAAAAATTAGTCAGCACAATTTAACTCAATTTTATTACATTTTATCGTTCATTTTCCTTTGAGTTTGAATGAAGGACAAAAACAAAAACCTATAAATTTGAATTTTGTGCTACTTTGTGAACCGCTCAATCTCCCACACCAAACTCCATAGAGAAAATCAATGATTGTACATCACAGTGCACAGGAGTGTTTGATCCACTGCTGCCTCCACCAGTCAATTTAAATGTGTTATTTTGTGACTTCTGCATAACATTTTTTTGACCTGATATAAATAAGTGGCAAAAATTTACCAAACAAGGCAGCAGGAGAGCAGCAGCTCCTGTGTTACTGTGAGCTTAAAACAATGATTTTCTCAATGGGGTTTGGTGTAGAAGTTAAACGAAGAGGGGGAAAAAGCAGCAAACATTTGGTATAATTTGTTAAAAACAAACAATTAAACATAACATTATTATTTATAACACAGTATGTGTCAGTACCTCATACAACCACAAATAAATATAAAATATCCCTTAATGGTGATAAAAATTAAATGGGTAAATACACAGGGACTGGACAGGGAACAATTTTAATTTATTTAATGCTAAAATTGAAATGGACATTTCAGTTGCAGTGGCACAAGTAACAAGAAATGATGCAATACTCTGTTCTTCATTAAAGCTGGACAATTTGGAATGTTTCTGACATTAAAAGACAATGAACACATCCTGCAGACTTGAAGAACAAACTGACCAAACACCTTCAATCACAGCTGAGATTAAAACACAACAATCGAATCCACTATTTCCTGACATGTCACTCACTTCTTGTGCTGGAAAACAAACTGTATTTATTGTGGTGATTAAATTCAAAGACGTGCAGTTTTTGACAGAGCAATCTGAATTTTTTGTGAAGGGTAGGTGATCACCCAAGAATGTTCCCACTAAATTTTGGTTAGAATGTACTCACTGATGACGTTACAAAATACTATCAAACTTTCAAGAAACCCCATTCATTTATAATGGGCAAAACTGTAAAAAACAATGACGTATCTGTCAAAACATATCAGATTCGAACAAAATCTGGTGTGTGTATGCAGGATAAGTGACTGTACTATGACTACTAAATATAATCAAGATCTAATCCAGATTACAGATGTGGCAGCAATTTCAATTTGACATGGTTCTGTCCCTTTGAACAAGTTAAAATGTGTTTAAGTCTGATTGTTTTTGTGAAATTTAGGTGATCATCCAAGTACGTTCCCACTTATGTAAATTCTACCCACTGATGACGTCACAAAATAGTTGTTGTTAGCAACACCGGTCGCTAACAACAACGATAACTACACGGTATTTCGCACACTCAAACATCGTAGCAACATTTTTAGTGTTAAAAATGAAACACTATGATGTGCACGACTGATTTACTGTGGAACAAATACTCTGAGTTCCGACTACAACTGGAACGCTAGCAATAGTAGCCACATTATGTCACATGTGTAGAACAAATTGTGTGTCACAGATTTGGTTTACCGTCTATATTGGCCTGAAAATGTCAGGATAGTGCGTCCGCAGCAGGATTTTTGAGTTGTATTTAAATGAAAACAAAGTATAATGGACGTAGCCTGGCGCTAAGGTCGAAGCAGAAGCTTTGCTAACTTTACTTTTTGGAAAAAAACAAAACAAAACACATTCATCGTACATAACATTCATAACATTCTACCAAAGTTTCCGTTGTTATTCTCCAGTGCATTTAGACTCAAGTGTGTGATTCAAAAACAACTGCCCTGTAATAAATACGCCATGATTGCTTTGATCTTGGTCTTCCTTTCGATTTTTTCCCTCTTTAGCTTCGAGCGGCGTCACGTCACAGTTGGTCGTTTCGGATGAACCTGTTTCCCTCCGAGTGTTTGCCGTAGTAAACGTAACAACACTTGGAGAAAGCTCCTGAAAAACATTCAGAGAAAAAGAAAGAGAAGAGAGAAAGTCACGTGACATGAAGGTCAAAGGTGACGATTGAGGTGACTGTAGATATGGCGTCATTAGCCATATTGAAGACACGACGACAAACAGACAAGATGCTATTTTAGTGAGAACATAAACACTTTGTTTGTTTGTTTTTTATTGAAATGACAGGAGTCAGGAGGTGTGTGTGTGTATGTGTGTGTGGGTGTTTGTGTTTGTGTGTGTGTGGGTGTGTGTTTGTGGAGTAGAGGTTGATGATTCTGGGGAACGAGGTAAAGAAGAACATCTTGATCCACAAAAAGACCAAAGAGGCCTCAGGGCAAAAAGTCCTGACTGTAACAAGCTCAGAGACACACACGCACATACACACACACACACTCATATAAAGTGAGTGTTAAAGAGTGTCCTCAGTGAGTCACATGACAGGTTTGAAGGCTGTCACATGACCTGTTGACTAAGATGGCCGACTGTAATGAAAGGTACTTCAGTTGTATGTCTGTCCACAGCTCTGTCCACCCTCGTGTCCCTGATGATGTCACAGCAGTGCTCCCTGCTGCCACATGACGAGTGTGTCGCGGGCCGCGGTGGCGAGGAGGTGTTGTCACCTCTCGCCAAATGAGGCAAGGCCAAGTGGCATCAGTGCTGTCAGTGATCCCGTGACGACAGGAACAGACACAGCTTTTCACCAGGGCTTTTTAAAATAGGCATCAAGTGCATTATGGGAGAAGGAGAGGGGAGAAAAGGAGAAGGAGAAGGAGGGGAGAGACTTATGGGAGAGGCGGGTGTCAGCGAGGGGATGAGGGATGCTCCCGGGCGCTAAGTCCAATCTCATAATCCAAAGAGACATTGTCAAGGGCGGAGAGCGAGTGGCAACTAAGTGACAGAAAGCAGAGACGGGGACAGAGATACTGGTGCCATATTAGTGCCAAGCATATTCTGATGCCAGCCTCAATTCTAACCAAACCTGACACATCGCTCTCTTTACCCCACTCTCTCTGACTCTTCAAAGAAGTCACACGCACACACACACACACACACACAAGCCAGTCCCTCGCAGCAGTAGTGGGTGTTCTGTCAGGCGGAGCAGCATCAGCAGCAGCAGCAGCAGCAGCAGCAGCAGCAGCAGCAGCAGCAGCAGCAGCCACAGGCCCGAGGACAAGCTCAGTCAATCTAAATCTGGACTTTGTAGTGGAGCAGTGCTCATTTCCCCCCCTCACAGCCCAGCTACTTGAGGTGATCCAAACACTGAAGTGTGAGGAGCTGTCATCTCCGATAAAATCCGTGGGGACCAGCAGCTCCGTGCCTGCCTGTTCCTCCGGTGTATGTGTGTGCAGGTGTGTGTGTGTGTCGCTGACAGCGAGGGGAAGGATGAATTCCAGCTGCCGTGATTTGCCCGAGGACATAGGTGCCACGGCTGGAGACTGGGCTCGACACCACAGGACTCAAGAGTGGCTCTGATCACATGGGTGCCACAGCCGCGGTCTCTCACATATTCACAGCTCACCCGGCGAGAAACTCTCTCTCCCTCTCTGTCTCTCTCTCTCTCTCTAGGAGCATTGAGACACCACCAGGACCAAGGTTCCTGTGAGACATTACCTGGAGGGGATATATTTGTCGGTGGCAACCAAAGCCTTTCAGAGATCACCTTCACAGATGAAGGAACTTCACCTTTAAAAAAAAAAAAAAGAAACCTTCACACTCCGCTGAGCTCGTCACTCGCCTGTGGGGACGGAGGAGACGGATCGAGATCTGTGACTCGACCAACACCAATCAGGAAGCTGTGGACAATGTAAGACCGTGACTGCGCTGCACAAACTCAACCACAAACACCGGCACCTCATTAATGAAATTAAAACGGAACGTAAGGTCATGGTGAATAGACGGTAAACTGTTATTCCACAGCATGGGGACAATCGCCTTAAGTTTAAGTGGTGTGATGAGGGACAAATCTGCATTTTCCAGTAGAGAAATCGGCTATAATTCTGGACGTTCAAAGACGTCACCTCCAACATGGACGATACCAAGTGTCATCGACACTTTATTAGCTCTTTTCCTCTAAATGAACACAAAGTACATCAGGCTGTACTGAAGGAAACCTGACATTGGCCATTGAGACCATAAACTTCTTAGGGAAAGATGTTCTACTGTGTAAATTCAAGGGAAAAGCAAATTTTTTCATTGACTTCCATTGAAACTGAGTTCTTTTTGCAACCAGTGGAGTCGCCCCCTGGAGGCCAACTGTTTCTCTCTTCCTTAATCTTTAATTTGCCAGGTAGAAAAATCCACCCAGGTTCTAATACCTCTAAGATTGGAGTGGCACCAAGTCAGTTTTTGGAAGTTCTGGAAGTCACCAGATATCACCTTCAACCAGGCTCCAATTGGACATTACCACCTGCCAGTTACACTGATGTCCACTCAAATTGGCAAATTGTCAAATTGGTGATGGAGAAATGTCCACAAATGTAAAAGTTCAGGTGAGAAGCAAATTTTTCCATAGACTTCCATTCAAATTGAGTTATTTTTGCGCCCTCTGGAGGCCAAGTGATACCAGAATTAATGGTCCTACACCCAGATTTACTGCTGTACCTCAACTCGGCACCAACTCCGAAACATTCATACATAAATTAACGAGTTTAAGTTGATGTACAGTAAATATCAGCAGTAATACAACTTTAAGTTATTGCAATGAGTAGATTACAGTTTCTATCTTGCAACCATGGGTTTAATGAAGTGATGGTAGACAGTGTAGAGTCGACACGCTGGCAAATCCCCAGAGAAAGTCTGTACTACTCTACATGTCTGAAAGCAACTGTTAGGAAAATAAAAGGAAACAGGAACAGAGGAGGAGTAAATGAAGAGATATCGTAAAACATAGAGCAGGAACGAGGCCTGTTTCCCTGGGGCAGAAGGAGTGCATGAATGTGTCTCTTAATTTTACGCGTAAACCCTCGCCCGGGCTCCGTGGCCACATTTCAGAATCACATTAAGCAGTGTGTTTTATGCATAAACACACTCCAGTCCGCCGCCTTCCCCCTCACAGTGAGAGCCCGACATTATTACGAGAGGAACCGGGAGAACGATGGGGCGGCTGCCGCAGCCGGAGCAAGGAATAACGAAGCCAGACTCCGTCTTACATAACTCGCACCGAGGGCGACGCTCACACCTGTGGGGTTTCCGCCTGATGAACTGATACTTAATAACAAGTGGTACAGTGCCAAAAAAAAAAACCCCAGTATCCTCAGTGTATCCTGAGCCACGGATGTAAAACCCACACTCACACTCACAAACCTGTGCATACTCTGATCTCAAGCCCACAAACACGGCACAGCGAGAACAATGGGAGCAGCCATTAAAGTGACAGATGAATGAAGTGAAGTGGAGGCTAATGCTTCCATCATGTCCTGGTGGAGGAACAATCAGGCCTTTGTTCTGCACGTCACCCACAAACCTTGTTTGTTTTTTAAGCAGAGAAGCTAAAGCCCCTTGTCTTTATTAAAGGGCTGGAGTCTGTACCTTCCTCTCGGAGTCTGACTGACTCGTAGATTCAGAGCTTATTACCCGGAGAATGTGTCCTCGCTACGGGAGTTCGATGGGCCAATTCTGCCACTGTACTTAAAGCCAGTAAAGCAGCTGGAGAAAGCCTCGCAGAGGTGGTGAGAAGTTCTGCAGTGGAGGACACACGAACAAGACCAAGGTCAGACTGTAACTAAGAACATGTACAGGACTTTTAGAGGCTGAGACCAAGTCAAAACCAAGACCAGAGTCTACTTGAAAACAAGACTTTTGGAAGATTAAGACCGACTGTGCCTGGAAATAAGACTTTTAGAGACTGAAAACAAGTCCAGACTAGGACCAAAGTGTGGCCCAGAACAAGCCTTTTATAAATTGAGACCAAGTTAAAACAAAGACCAGAGTGTACACAACAGGAAGGCTTTTAGAGACTGAGACCAAGTCACAACTAAGACCAGAGTGTACCTGAGAAGAAGAATTTTGGAGAATAAGACAAGGTACAAGGTCAAGACCAAGATTAGACTGTGCCTGAAAACAAGACTTTTAGATCGTAAAACCAGGTCAAGCCCAAGACCAGAGTTACCCAGGAGACTTTTAGTTATTAAGACCCAGTCAAGACCAAAGATCAGATTGAAGAACTAGACCTTTAGAGACTGAGACCAAGTCAGAACCATGACAGACCAAGACAACTTAGAGGGACAAGACCAAGATCAGATTGTGCCTGGAAAAAAGACTTTTAGAGAGACTGAAAACATCCCAAACCAAGACCAGAGTTATCCAAGAAGGAGACTTTTCAGGACCAGAGTCAAGACCAAGATGACATTTTGACTAGACCTTTAGATACTCAGACCAAGTCAAACCCAAGATCAGCATGGACCCAAGAACAAGACTACAAGTACAAACCACGTCCAGAGTACCTGAGAACAAGACATGTAGAGACTATGACCAAGTCAAGATCAAAAATCTGATTGTTCCCAAGTCAAAACCAAGACCAGAGTTACCCAAGAAGAAGGACTTTTTGAGACCCAAGTCAAGACTAAGATCACATTGTACTTGATACATAGACTTTTAGAGACTGAGACAAAACCAAGACCAGAGACATTTAAGCACTAAGACCAAGATCAGATTGTACCTAAAAACACGACTTTTAGAGACTGAGAATATTTAAGATGAATTTTTATATGCTACCATCAATGTAATACCATCACATACATTTTTCCACTGACTCAAAATTAATTCAAAATTCAAAAAGTTGAATAAACTGATATTACTGTAATATTACCCCGTTGCAAAATCATAACCCTACTTTTTACAATACTATTACCGTGATGTTACTGTAACCAAAATATACTCACATTAAGTACTTTAGTTTAACAGCAAACTTCCAAGAACTCACTGATGTTTAGTGACAAATCTGAGTTGTTTGAAACTAAACACTAAACTCTTCACGGTATAGTTCTGAACTTTGAGTTAAACATTTTTGCATATGAACTTTATGTGTGCGGAGCTTCTGTCAGAGTGTACTGATTGTTTACCATATGAACTCACACAGCGCAAATCTCATTTAATCAGACACACACACACACACACACAGGGTTTAATGATTGCTCCCTGCATACAATCAGCTTGACTCTTTTCAACGGCCATCAATATGTCACAGAGAGACACATCCGACGGATGTAGCTTTTAACATCAAGGTTATCTATTCTCGGCAAGAATCCTCCACTCCCACTTTCTCTTCTTGTCTCCTCCTCACATCTCTCCTCCCCTCTCGTTGTCCTCTACATTATTTATGTACTCAACTTGGTACATGTATATATACATATTTATATATATACATATATATATGTATATGTATTTATATATATATATATATATAAAACATACACTCTACTTTGGAACATTTAACCAACGTTTCCATCACTGATCCGATCCATGTAGAGGAAAAAAAGTGAAATGAGAAAAAGCCAATTAACAAGACAATTACACTTTCTGTATTATCGTATCTCTGAGGCCTGATATCACACTGTGTGTGTGTGTGTGTGTGAGTGAGACAGGGCAGGCGTCCATAAGAGTCGCTGTGAGAGAGACTTATGAGCTTGGGGCTCAGGCTGCCGTGAGCCGGGCCTATTATTGTGGACACGATCCATCTCCTGGTGTCCTTTTATCAGTTCAACCCAACGTCATCAAGTGGAGCTACCAACTCCACCACCTCCACGTCCCCAAACCATGTCCCATAAACTAAGAGTGGACTGTGAATAAGTCCACAGAGAGGAGGTGAGCAGGTTGACACTCAGTGGCATGAAAAAGAGAAATGGAGCTGCTCAGTTTAACACTTGTGTTTCTTCAAACTTCACTAAAAAGGTACAAAACTTTCTATACGGGCACCAACTTTTTGAAGATGGAAAACTATCGTGACCCAAATCACAAATTTAACACATCTTTTCCAAGACAGTGTGGATGTTTGCTCAGTCTTCCTTTTACGTGTGTTGTTTAAAAACATATTATATGGTGGATCAGTGGTGGAGCGGGTCGTCTTTCAACCCATAGGTTGTGAATTAGATTCCTGGCCCCCACATACAATACTGCATATGCGCTTTATGAATGGATGAGTGAATGAGTGCATGGCAAAAGTGTCATACAAAGCAGCTTGAGTGGTCAACAATGTGGTTTGGTAATGTTTGAATTTATCTGGTTTCTTATTTTTTTTTACTATGAAAAACATATTCATACTTCAATAAATAAATACAACTTAAATAATAATAATAAAAAAATTCTGTTGTAAATTTGTCTATATCAGACTTCTTACAGGGGAAATTGGAGCTGCATTTTACAATAAACAGCAGCAATGAACATTGGACATTAGTGCTGAAACAATTACTCAATTAATCAATGATTAAATTATCACTAAATGAGTCGTCAACTATTTCAATACTCAATTAATAGGTTGGAGCATTTTTTTTTAGCAGAACCAGTTTCTGTGATGTTTCCACTTCTTAAATGTGAATATTTTCTGGTTTCTTTGCTTCACATAAAGAAAATCATTAAAACTGAATCATTTTGAAAGACACGTGAGAACATCTTAATTTCCAGGGTTTGAGACACTGATCAACATTTTCTGACATTTTAGGGACCAAACAGTTACTCGATGGATGCCTTTTCTGACACAAGCCTCCATTTATCCGGGTTTGGGACCAGCACTAGCAGTTAACTGGACGTTGCACCGCCATGTGGCTGGGGTCACATTAAGGAGTCCAATTAACAATAAACAATGTGGTAAATTAGGTACTTTGCTCAGGGGTATGCAGCCCTTGACCTGGCAGGGATTCAAATTGGCAACCTTCCAGTTACAAGCCCAGTTGCCATCATAACTGTGATACAGAGAAACACATATAGAGTTCATCATCACTGTGTGAACTTGTGTGTCCATTTTTAATCCCGCCATCAAATATGCACATGCTGAATTGACAAAGTCAAGATCAATATCAATCCAATGTCCAATAAAATCAATAATAAAACTAAAAAACCTGGCCCGGATTTGGTCGACAGATGCCGGCGAGCATCGGAAGGCTATTGTTCATGCGGGACATGTTCGGTCCAGATGTGGATTTAGCACACGCCACGCAGCTGCTTCTCCACAGTAAAAAAAAAAAAAACACACAACACAGAGAGAAACACTGTGAAGAAATGGCTGCGCTGCTTCTCTTTGTTCTCCGGCAGTCAAAGGCAACAAAAACCCAATGCTTCCCAAATGTTGCCTTTGAATAAAACAACATCAACAATTTACTTTTCCTTCTCCGGGATCAAGTGAATCAGTCAAAGCAGCCACCTACTGTGTGTCTAAACCTTAACAGCAGAGAGAAAACAACGAGTACAGCGTTTGCTTCAGGCAAAAACAACACAACAACCACTCTGCTTATATATACTGTATATGTGAGTCTGTCACCTCAGATCTCATACTTTAACTTCATTTTCTGTTGTTTTACTGTTGTGTTTTTAACTAAAAATCACACTGTGTGATCATGTTTTGTCAGGATTCAGTTTTTTTTTTTAAACAACAATGTATAATTTATCATATTTGCCATTGTCAGTAAACAAAATGAGCATTTATGACTTCAAACGCACACTTTCACTGTGATCGTTTAATACAGTGGTTCCCAAACACTGGGCCGAGACCAAAAGATGAGTCACAGGGTATTTAAAACATTGACTTGAGAAACTTATTATTTCCAATAAATGTTTGGTAAATTAATCAGAAAATGTGATTTTGTGATAAATTACGTGATTTGACAATCGTTTAATGGTAGTACAATTCCCAAAATCTTGGTTTGTGGCCAACAGATGGGTCACAGGAGATTTTTTTGGGTCCCCAAACAAATATTACATGCATAAAATCATTCATTTACCAAACATCTCTTGGAAATGGTTTGTTTGACAAATCAAAATTAAATTTAAATTAATTACATTTTTGGTGTACGAGTTCTGGCAAAATTATGCACAAATTTGCTACTAACGTGATTTATATTGTCATAATAGTTTGCCATCTTTAAAAAATGGGTCATCAAAGATAAGGGTTTGGGAAACACTGAGGCAAACTGTTGTGACCCAAATCACAGTATAAATCAAAACAGGAGCAAATGTGTGCAAAATTAAAACATATGGAAATAAATCTTAACTAAAAAGTAGAATAAGAAAATTCTTCAGTTTTTGGAGGGACCCAAAAAAAACCTCCCGCAACCATTCTGTGATCGATTGTTGTAAACTATAAAGAATACTCTGAATGGATTAAATTAAAGTTAGGGTCTTTAGTATTGTTTCCAGATTCTTTTATTTCTATCTTGAAGTGATAGTACAGATGTTTTGAAGTGTGACTGTACGAGGTACAGACGTGTACAATTCCACGACCAGACATCTGTGCTCTTCAGTCAAAACATGGCTGCCATCAGGGATACAAAGACTTTAGATTTTAGCCAAATCAAGTCTATTATATCTAAAGAATATGTATGGTGCATTTTCCTGCCATTAAACAGACATTTCCAACAAGAAGACTAATGTATTTCCACTTTGTAATCACTCACTCTCCAGCACCAAACCCCATAGAGAAAATCAGCGATTTAACATCACAGCATAGGGGAGGTATTAATCAACTTTTGCCTCCATCAGTAAGTTCAAATGTGTTTTTTGTGACATTGGTGTTTGAAATCCATTGTTTAGATTTACCTCAGTGACACAAACTGACCACACGAGGCAGCAGTAGACCAGCAGCTCCTTTGTCCCCGCAAGCGAAAATCACTGATTTTCTCTATGGACTTTGGTGTGAGAGGGTGTGGGGTTTGCAAAGCAACAAAAACCTGAGTTTCTGGTTGGAAAATGTTGTCTAACAGTGAGGAAAAGCAGCAAATCATGAGTCAATTCAATCAAATTCCAAGTGGAATACAGTACTACTGCTCCCTTAAGTAAGGTAAACAAACACGTTCTGCAGTATTTGTATGTAACCTACATCTGTCCTGACTCAGTATTTTGTACTTGTGATGAATTAAGCGTAAAGATTTTAGTGTCAGCCATCCCTCAGTCTCAAACAAAACTCCTGCGTGTAACTTTGAGAATTAAAGTGACACTCGCCGTCTCCAGATAAAAAATATTTAGTCCATTAAACATAAATACCTGTCATTATGATGCATGCCTCCAGCGCGGGCCTTCCCCGCTCCCCTCCTCGGCTGTTTACTGCGGCCAAACAACTGCAGCGCCTGCATGTTCTCAACTTCAGCGTATTGATTAAACTTTTAAATAGCTGCCATATAACCCTGGGACATCAGGAAGATTAATTTGCGTCAATGTTCATCTGTAATTCATTAGCCATTTATACTCTCCACATCCACACAGGCTATCAGGAAAATGTGGGCCATTTTTCACCCAGGCAGAGGCTGGAGAAAAGACAGAGAGAGAGGGAGGGAGGGAGGGAGGGAAGGAGGAAAGGAGAGGATTAAACAGACCTACAGCAGAGGAAGTCTTCTAACGAGGAGAGGAAAAAAAAACATTCCGATGCTTTACATCAAGATTTAAAGCTACAGTGTGTAACGTTTAGTGTTTTTGTAGTTGTTGATGTTATAATTCTGCCTTTAAACTCACTTTCATTTATATAAGGCTTTATGTAAACTTCTCTAGTTCCCTAAACCCTAACCCCTCCATCCTTCATACCTCGACCCTAACTCTTCAACCCTTCAATCCTTAACCATCATTGCTTGATCCTAGCCCCTCCATTCCTTGACCCTAATTCCTTATCCCTAGACCCTTACCCCTCCATCCTAATTCCTCATCCCTAGACCCTAACCCCTCCATCCTAATTCCTCATCCCTAGACCCTAACCCCTCCATCCCTTGATCCTAACCCCTCATCCCTAGACCCTTAACTCCTCTAACCCTCCACGTCCTCCCTTATTGTAGAAATCATTGGGTTTCTCTTCTCTTTATAATATAATTAAACCTCAGCTTAAAATCCTGAGATTTTTCCACAACTTGTTTCCTCGGTATCTTCTGGGAGGTCTCACACTGTCAGGCAGATTAATGCCCAGAAACACTGAGTCACTGAATCCAGACCAACAACCACTCAACCGACTCCATCATCCATTCATCTTCATTTCCTTTAACAATAAACTTTGTAACTGCACACTGTTGTTGTGACGCGTGAAACATATTCAAATTAACTTATTTGGCCTCACATTGAGATTCTTCCAGCCCCAGTGATTTAGCATGTGTGTGTGTGTGTGTGTGAGAGAGAGAGAGACATGATGTTTGAATGGCTGACAGACCGAGCGCTGACTGACTGACAGGAAGTATACAACATGTCAGACTTCCTGCTGAGACGTGTTTGGGAAACTCTTGACGTTCCGCTGTCTTTGTCGTCTGTGATGGACGGACGTGTCGTCACGGCAGCTTGTTAAGCTCACACTTTCTCTGACTTATAATCACTTCAGTAATTGATCTCTAACGATGGGATCCTCGTTTTATGTTGCTGTGGAATGACGGAACATGCATTTTTGTTTTTAAAGGTTCGTTATGTGACTTCTTTTTGGCCGTTAAATGTTTCAGGAAACAATGGAAACTGTTAAATCGTAAAGTTTTCTCAAAGTTAGGAACTCAGTGTGTCCTGATCGTGATGTGTGTGACGTGATTTAAAGTTTTTCACAAGTAAACACAGATTCTAATGGGCCGTGCACGGTAGTGATTCGTGGTTTTTGGCTCCACTGATGTTTTGCGCGTGGAAATTCCGATTTTACATCTCTTAATTCATGTAACTGTGAATTTTACATGAATATCAGTGACACATATGTATTTGCAACCCCTGAAACAATTCACTCTGTACATAATATGCCCATGTTCTTAGACACAACTTAAATGTTGTTAAAACTGTATATAGGATTCTAATTTTGTTATTTCTAATATATATATATATATACATAGATATATATGTATATATTTTACAACAGTATTTCCCAAACTTTCTAATTACTTTTTGAAGTTGGCAAACTGTCACACTATCAATCCAGACAAGAGCAAATGTTTGCATAACTTAGTAATTCATCATTTTAAATAGGAAATCAAATCATTACCAATAGATGTTTGGTTAATTCATTACATATTATTTCTATTTTTTTTAACATATCCACAAAAATCATGATAATTTTTTGGGGGCCCCCAAAAATGTTTCTCGTGACCCATCTGTGGGTCGTGACCCAGTGTTTGGGAACCCCAATTTTACTAATTAAAAATGAATTAAGATACTAAGATACACAGATACTAAAGATTTAGATTTACAATAAAGATCAAAAAGCAAATTAATTAAGTACTGTTACTCTCATACATTTTTTCTGATGGTATTTCCCAGAATTCCAAAGTAAAGCCTTTGTTTTGACATGGAAGGACGTATAGTTTTCAATATTTTTTAAATTTATGATGCAAAATTAATCTTCATGGAAAAAACACAGAAATAACTCATGATAACGACACTCTGTCATTGTCACGTCACAGAATGACTGTAATCAAACACTTTAAAATGAGGGTGGGTTTATTAATTAAAGGGTGATTTACAGATTTAACCAGATTTATGTCTGTCAGTGTTTGTGAGAGCAACTTATGAGGACAAGGGAGGAAATTGAATTCTGGGGGGGAGCTTATATTTGGACTGGAAACAGATTAGCATTGTGTGGGGGGGTGGGGGTGGTGGGATGAATTAATAAATTCTGAGGCGTTTATTCCACATGGAGCTGAGAGGGAACACTGGTTACCGGAGCTCTGGAGTGTGAAGATAAGAGGAGAGTGATTTTTAAAAGTCCTAAATCCCCTCACGACGGAAGGAAACTCACGACGACTCGTGCGACAAGAAATTACACAAGAGTATTAAGAGTGTTACAGACTTGTGGAACAGTGTTTTAAAACAGCATGAATTCTGAGCATGAAGTCGGAATTCTTTAATTTAATCCCAGAATTCATGCTATTATTTCATTCTGGACTTTAATCTCAGAATTCTCAGAATTTTCTATTCTCAGAATTCAGACTTGAATCTCAGAGTTCAGACTTTGATCTCAGAATTCAGACTTTAATCTCAAAATTCTGACTTCATTCTCCAAATTCTGACTTTAATCTCAGGATCCTGAATTTTTTTCTATTGTCAGAATTTTGACTTTAATCTCAGAATTGTGACTTATTTCCCCCAGAATTCATGTGGTTTTATTTATTTTTTCTTTCTTAAACATGAGGCCCTCATACTCTTTTGTAAAGAGTAAAGTAAATGACTAAATAAATAAATGAATAAAATAAAGCTACAGTGTAAGCACAACAATGACAGGTGGATTATTTAGTGCTGGGTTCATTTACCCTTAAGGGCAGATGAAAAGTGCTAATGATGCCAGTGATCATAGAGGCTCATTTTCATCCTCAACATGTAGATGACAAATCAACACACACACACACACACACACACACACGACCTGACGCTGATCGATCGTGTTCTTCATTATACCCGGGATTTCTAATTAAAAGAAAAAGCAGAGATAAGTGATTCAAACCTCCGTAAGAAACAGAAAAGGAAAAGAAAAAAGTAGTAAAAAAAAGAAAGGGGAAAAAAATCGCAATTAAGAGGTTTGACTGTGTTGCGTTAATGACGTCGTTAATAAGCGGCGCTCGTGACTGACTCAGTGACGGTTTAATCACCGCGACAGGATTCAATAACAAAAGAGCAGAGTATTAATCAGCGGCGAGCGATAACTTCACTGTTCATCTCTTTGACATTGGAGGAAGGGATGAATTAATGATGCTCTCCATCCGAACACATTAAATAATAATTATCAGGCAAAACAGCATGAAAGGGACTGCATAATGAAGCCCATTGTCAGGTCAATTACAGCCACATAAAGCCGCTCAAAGGGAAGTAGCTTGTTAGCAGATAGCAAAGAGCTAAAGAGGAGTGTGGCGGCTTTTATCAGCGTGAAGGTGCTCGGCGACCGGACTCTCACTCGCCGCGGTCATTTGTTCGACTTTCTGCAAACCACAGATACACAGCAACGAGCTTGTGGTCCTGGACCGACACAACTTTATCTATTTATTTATTTATACGTCTACAAATGTGTCTGTGTGATTGTGTTTTTACTTTACTTGTTTTTTGATTTTTCAAGGGAACAGTGGTAATGGATGAGCTTAGACTGTTTTTGCACCCAGGTGCAAACATCATGGCTACTTCCTGTTTCTACGGCTGCTTCTGAAGCGACAGTTATCATTCCATTTACATCGGAACTTGGAATTTGGAGTTGGAGTGACTTCAACCTCGACTTTTTTGCTTTAAAGTTGAGAAGGTGGAAAAAAAACATGGATGCAAGCGTATCCTGGGTTAGCGATTGTTAGCAACCCAATACCAGAAACTCGATGTTGTTTTTTACCCATGGGCAGATATGTGGCTACTTGCTAAGGCTGCATCTGGAGTTACAGTTAGCATTCCATTTACATCGGAGCTTCAGAGAACTTCATCGGAAGTCAGAGCTGGAAGTGACTTCAACCAAGACATTCTAGTTGTCGGAAAACAAACATGGATGCAAACACATTAGCAATTGTTAGCTACCCAATACATACCAGAAACCCAATTGTTTTTGTACCCATGTGCCAAAAAGTGGCTACTTCCTTTTTCTATGGCTGCTTCTGAAGCTACAGTTAGCATTCTTAGCTAGTACAAATTATCGCTGGTATTACATAAAACATTTCTCTTGATCAAATAAAAGTATTTCTTGTGATCTCCGGGTTTGAAATGTTTATCTTTAGAGGACACTGAAACAGGCTTGTGGCGCTCAGCGACGCATTCAGAGAGCAACAAATTGAAAATTGTTCGGCAAAGATAAATGACATGACAATGACAGTGTTGTTTTTTGTTTTATTTTCTCTCTCAATGTCAGTCGCTAAGTGCCACGTTAACTAAACTCAACTGCACAGACTTCACGCACCGATGGACAGAGTGGCACCTCGCTACCTGTCACTGACGATTAGCATCAGAATCACAAGAGAGACGTGCAGAGAAAAGTGCTGTCGGGAGTTTTTTTACACATGGACACAGTCGTCCCCCGTCTTTCATTCCTCACACCAGGAACCTGACAATGTCTACAAAAGTCAGTGAGTCAGTAACGAGTGTAAGTGTTGGTGTGACAGGTCGTTCCCTCCTGCTCTCACTAAACCACACACACAACTGTTCCTCACTTTAAATTAGACGTCTCTCAGTCAAGACAATAACAAACTATCATGTTTGATGATGTCATTCAGCAACATGGAATCATGGGAAGTGTCTTCAACACCATTGCCGGTAAGATACACAACATTAGACAATATTTTTATTGATATTTTAGTGCAGAAATACGACTATTATAGCTATTTTTATTAATATTTTCATTCATATCCTCACAATTATTGAATATCAAATTGATATCAGTATAATTTTGCTTGTACAAATATTTTTTTAGTACAATAAACATGTCGTCACTGATTCAGAGCTGTCTTGTCTTAAATTATAACCTGACACAATATACAATATAATACCTCACCTCCCTCTTGTCCTCTCCTCTGTCTCCCATTTTTCCTTTCACCACAACCTGTCATGGCAGATGCTGCATATCTTTGTGTCTGTTTCTGTCAGAGATTTATTCTGTTCAAAGGGAGTGTTTTTTTGTTAATTGTTGGGTTTTCTCTGGTCTCTGTCTTATTATGAACAGAGACTTGAGATATGTTATGTTCTGATTTGGTACTATACAAATAAAATTGAATGTGAAACCCTTTACACTGTCTACTCTGTAAATAACATATTCTGATTACAATATGTATATTTCTTATATTGTAGGATGTTTATAAACCATGCTTACTATTGTTGTTAGTTGGAAAGTGTTTCTTTCTTGTCATCATTGTAATATTTTGTTATTATTACCTACAATTTTTTGCCAATTTCAATAATTCATGTATCAAAACATTCGACTCATTCAGGAGATTTTAGCTTAATTATCTTAGTCTAGAAGTTATTGATTCAACAATTTTTGAAAAACTGGATGATTGAGAATCTACACAGATTATTTCATAAGGCTTGTGCACATAATATCATGTGAAATAAAAACAAAAAATAAATCAGATTAAATAGTCTGATCAAAGGAGAAAATTAGCTTCTTCTTTTCACATGAGCTAATGTCTCAATCACCAGTTTCAGATCTTCCTCAAAAGGAAAATTTTTTAAATGATTTTCCCATTTAGAGGAAAATAGATGATAAAACAAATAAAGCAGTATGATTGACAGCTGGTGTCGTCCAATAGGAGCCTGGTTTGAAATTCAGAAACTGACATGGCACCAGAAAAATGTGGCTTTGTGTTTCTTCCTTGTCTCTTTTTTTAAATGATTGCGTGTGATTTGCACTGGAAGTCCAGTTGCTACAGATTTCGCAGAAGTGTAACCCGGATAAATGAGAATCTGCACAGAAAACTGACATCACTTATTCCTTACAGCTCAAACAGCCGAGCTGCACATCAGCTCGTCCTCTGGCTTGTCTTTGTCGAGCTAGACATCAATTACCGCAGAGCGGCGGCTGCTGCTGCTGCTGCTGATGCCGCCGCTGCTGCTGCTGCTGCTGCTGCTTCCACTCCGAGACACTCTCTCTCTCCCTTTTTAACAAACAGCCTGACAACCTCCAGTTTGACACATATCAATACTAATCTGACGTCTTGTTTCGCAGTTGTGTTGTACTCAGAGTGAGGCTGGCTGCACCTGCCTGGCTGCGGCGCCCGGGGTCGGTCGTACTCCTTCACACTTCCTTTCCCCCTGTGGACATCAAACACTTATTACTCCACATCCTGGCTCTGCTAACTGACCGGCCTGTCTGGACCGCGCCGGGGACCCCATTATTAGAGTCATTTCAGTGCCCATCCTGACGCCTGTTAGGCAGTTCTCTACCTGGGGCTCCTGCTCGCTGCCTGCCTGCCCGACTGAGCGCCCGGCCGGCCGAACAGTGATTGGACATGACATGGTGACAGAAAACAGGGGAGAAGGGGGCAGTGGAAATAAAAGAACAGGCATGGCAGAGTGAGGAAGCTGGCTCCGTTGGCCAGAAAGCTTGTGGCGTCGGGCGTGTGCCCATCAACATGGATGAGCGTTAGCCAAGAGCCGCGTGTCACAATGATGGAGCTGCGCGATCACTTACATCTGAGCTTCATCTGACTGGAAGATATCAATCTCCAGGCCCTAATCTGAGAGGACGTGGTAAAATATCCTTTAACATCGCTCTCCTGCCCCGTCTTTGTGTGTGTGTGTGTGTGTGTGTGCGTGTTTGTGAGAGTGTGAGTGTCTCTGAAAAAGTGCGTAACCTTCATTGTTGGACCTCAATCGACCGCACATTTTCACATCCCATTTCCTCCATCTCTGCCACTGACAGTCAAATTATGACGGACAAATCGGTACAATGACATGTGGCATTTAGCACAATCTGTCACTGAATGTGGCGAGAGAAAGAAAGAAAGAAAGAAAAGAAGGAGAAGAGGATACGTCACTACATCATATGTGAAGTGTCCAGATTTGTAGCTTTATGTTTGGAAACATAAGCAAATGAAACGTGTGACACTGTATTGTATCTCCATGAATTCAAGGAACTCTCATAACTGTCCAACAGTTCGCTCGACCGGCTTCAAATTTGGCAGGTGATTTACTTATAGAACCAGGGTTGGCAGTACCAAATTTGACATTGGTTGGATAAGAAACACAAGAGTTATCGGTAGAAATGTGCCAGAAATATCACTAAACGAGCCACTTCCACCATCAAAGTCTTGCCATAAACTGTTTGATTAGTGAACAACAAAAAGATGGAAAATATGTTTATATGGGTGTATAAATGCTTTAAAACAAAAATCGTTTGGCTACCGCCATTTTCTACAGTTGCCTAGACACACAAACCAGCTAGGCCAGTGTTTGCGGCACCAAATTTGACATTGGTTGGATAAGAAATGAAAGAGATGTCGGTAGAAACGCGGCAGATATTTCACTAATAGAGTCAGACGTCACAACAAAGAGGTGACACAGATTTTATCCACAGTGACTTTGTTTGTTGTTTGGTGTCAGCACTGTCCTACATGTTGCTAACAGTGTTTTACATTCAAAATAATCTTAATTGAACATTTATGCGTGTGACCTTGAGTGAGTTTAGAAGAAAACCTGTGTGTTATATTATATCCGCTGTTGTATTACGTGTGTAAACACACACACGTGTACACTCAACACTTACATGTGTTTACATCAGAACACAGTGATGAGGTTCAAGCGTCACACGCTGCCAGACTTTAAAGAGATTAAAAACCTCAGGTGTGAGGACAGACGTGCTGATGACGGCTGATACTGTGGAATATTTCACGGCTCCACTGCGACTCCACACCGCTCTTAATTAACCACCAGTTCATATGCAGAGAGTGAAAACGGTACAAGCCTATGATGAACAGCACATCCGTCTCCTCCTCCTCTTCATCCCTGTCTCCCTCACTCTCTCTCCGTCCCCTTATCTCCGTCCCCACTCCGGACTGTCCCCACGTCTCCTGACAGGTGGAATAATAACGCTCGTACATCACCGCTCCCTGAAAAGTCCAATAACCTAAATCTTCACTTGCCACACACCCGGGGACTCAATTACTTTATTGACATGTAATCTTCATAAGGGGAGAAATATTGAGCATGTAAGGTCAGCTGGTTATGAAGACGTATTATCATATTATCTGCATGGGGGTTGTCGGGGGCCAGGACCTGACAAAGCTAATTATAATGGTACATGTTTCAGAGCTCACAGCGTATTATCCACTCGGCCGCTCAGCTGAGCCACAGCTGAGGGATCGAGGAGACGGGGATGAGATTTCAAACCTAATAGTGGGCCGGGTGTCATCCCGGGGCACGGGGGGGGAGGGGGATTAAGCCAAATATTATCGACTGCATCGCAAATGTCCTCCATTTGTATGAGGTGACGTCGCGACCCGGAAACTGAAACTGAAAAAAACAAAACAAAAAACAACGTGGGATTATTGGTTGTTGCTGCTGCTGTAGTTTCTCAGATTAAAAGCCACAGTAGGCTCAGGACGACACACACACACACACACACAGCTGTGTTATCGCCTCACTCCCTCTCAAGGTCATCTCAATACCATCCTGTCAGTTCTGCTGTTAAAATAAATTACAATAAAATAAAAATGTCCTGCTACACAGAGGAAAACAATAATAACGTGCTGGAGATAACAACCGCAGGGTTTAGTGATTATACGACACTGTATTCACTTAAAAGTAGTTTCTTAAACCAAAATATGTTATAAACATGTCTAAATATGTGCATATAAATTATATTTTTTAACAACTTATGGCACTTTTGAAGGAATTTAGAAAATGAGGGCGAGGGAACCATTTCTTGGTCAGGTACAGTGTCACAGGTGGTCACTGGTGGTCACCTGTGACACCAGGGGGCCTCCCTAATTCCCATGACGACAACTTCTAAAGTTTAGTTCAGTCAGTCAGTCATCATCTACCGCTTTATCCTCCACCAGAGGGTCGTGGGGGGGTGCTGTGCCAATCTCAGCTACATGGGGCGATAGGCGGGGTACACCCTGGACAGTTCGCCAGTCCATCGCAGGGCCACACACACACACTGATAGAGACAAACAACCATTCACTCCCACACTCACTCCTATGGTCAATTTAGAGTGTCTAATTCACCTAATCCCCACATTGCATGTCTTTGGACTGTGGGAGGAAGCCGGAGAACCCGGAGAGAACCCACACACACACGGGGAGAACATGCAAACTCTCTGCAGAAAGGCCCTTGTCTTCTCGCTGCAAGGCGAGAGTGCTAACCACTACCCCACCGTGTGGCCCCCTAAAGTTTAGTATTATCTGTTATACATTAGTAAGAGGGCCACATGGTGGTGTAGTGGTTAGCACTCTCGCCTTGCAGCGAGAAGACCCGGGTTCGAGCCCCGGTTGGAACAAGAGCCTTTCTGCTTGGACTTTGCATGTTCTCCCCGTGTGTGCGTGGGTTCTCTCCGGGTTCTCCGGCTTCCTCCCACAGTCCAAAAACATGCAATGTGGGGATTAGGTAAATTGGACACTCTAAATTGACCGTAGGAGTGAGTGAGAGAGTGAATGGTTGTTTGTCTCTAGTTGTGTGTGGCCCTGCGATGGACTGGCGAACTGTCCAGGGTGTGACCCCGATGTAGCTGAGATTGGCACAGCACCCCCCGCGACCCTCTGGTGGAGGATAAAGCGGTTAGATGATGACTGACATTAGTAAGACAACTTACTAAATAACACTCTTTCTCTTTTTAGGTAAAATATAAGAACAATTTCTCAGAAACTGTTCTCAGCTTCTCCAGGCACAACAGACCATAAAACAAACACTTTCTATTTATCCCATATTTTTCTATTTCTAGGGACTATTTCTTTCCCATGCTGTCCCACGTCCTCGATACTAAACTCTGTTTCAGTTTCTCAGAAGAAGTCCTTGTGTTTGTTCTGCTCCACAGAAACCACAGGCTGTTTACAGACGCACAATCAAGGAATTACAGCAAATATCACATGATTTGATGGCTTCTAATTTTGAGGCTTTTTTAAGTTGTGTGTGTGTTTTTTTTTCACCCCCGGGGCAGGAGGAGAACAATCAAACAAACAGACACGAGAATCTGGATTAAATCCGTTTTTTGTTTGACCAGAAATGACTCGGTCAATCCAATCAGCTCGCGCCGCAGCGACAGAAGCTGCCAGGAACCATCCGCAGATCCAGTTATGACGGTGAAATAAGTTGTCGGCTCGCGTTATCGTGACAGGGAGACCTGCTCCGTCTGTTTACAGCGACTTCATCAGCGAATCACAGTGACAGATTAAAAGGTTGTTGTGGGCTTCGTAGCATTTCTGTGACCTCGATCTTTTCATCCTGCCTCAGCCTGGATGTTGATGCCAGAACAAAACCATGAAAGACCTGCTCTTTCTTTTAACCCAGGCTTCGCTTTCTTTATATATTTTATATAAAACACGTGTCAGACTAAATAAACTGGCTGGTGATGCTCATGGTCAGTTGACCTTCTGGACTTTAAAGTAGGGCAGGACGGATCCACAGAACGATGAGTTCAGCTCAGACTTTCACTCAGATCAGTGAATCTGCTGTGGATGGAACAAATGTGTTCCTTTATGTTCTAAGTAAACAGAATTGAAAACTATAAAATATTATTTGTACCCAAAACTATGATACACAAGGTTTTGCTTACAAATCCCAAGATTTTGCTCATGAATCCTAAAGTTTTTCTTGCGAATCGTTAACTTTTTCTTGTAAACCCAAGAATCTCAAGATTTTTGTGAAAAACAAAAATCAGAAACAGTCAGTTGTCGTTAAGGCAGAATCTTAAACTTTTTTAGCATTAAAAAGCGGCAGTGTAATGTCAATAATTGCCGTGTCACTGTTGCAGTGCAGATTAGCTCTTGGTAGATCTAGTCCATGATTTACCAAGAACCACAAAATGTGTTGCTTGTGTTTGTTCCCATCGCTCTGTCTTCTTCTACTCACTGTGAGCACTTTTGTGGGAGATCCAGTAAAATGTTCTCCCGTTAGCTAGTTAGCCTGTTAGCATGTCTACGACTGTTAGCATAGCTACGACTCCGTCACAGTTGTTTCATTTCATAGACGATGGATTTGTGTACATATCACTTTTACATGACTCTAAATGAAATCAAATTTTAATTCAGCGGCAACAGAGGGAAGTGTATTATTGAGTGCGTAGTTTATTTCATCCGTGGCTCTGGATTCAGGGATAATGTCCCTCTCCTCACTTTCTACAGGCAGCAAATCCAAACAAGGCTCTCACACCGGCCTCGACTCAATGAATAATCTAAATGGCCCTTTAATGTGAGCGATGCTGATACTCTGACAAAGGTTTGTGTTCACACATCACAGCTTAGTGTCTCCCAATTGTGTATTGACGGCGATGCGGTTGACAATAAATCACTGGATTCACCAGTGAGTGAGAAAACTGTTTAGACAATGGCCCAACAGAGCTTACCGTAATTGACAGATGGCTTCAGCTCTTTTCCACCACAATAGCTGGTGGAGCACCGAGGGAACCTGGGGACGACTGTGTCAGTGTTTGTGCATTTCAGGAGCCACAATCCTTCAGACTGTGGCACTGTCTGCTGTCAGTTAGAGCACAATGTTTGCACGAGGCAATGACAATAATATCCTGTCAAGACTCTCCGGGACTTAAATGATGGCACGAATATAAGGTTATTGCGATAATGTGACTTCATAATTTTCTCTGCGTTCGGTGTGTTTATGTCACAGAAACAAAGGAAACAGGTGAATTATTTACAACTGAACATTTTACTGTTATTAGTATTCAAAAACAGGGCAGCCCAAAATGGGGCCCGTGGGCCAAAGATGGCCCGCAAGAGGGTTTAATTCAGTCCCATTAGACGTTTAGTAGCAACAGCATTCTCTCAGATTCTTATTCTTTGCTTTAGTCCATGTACGACATGTTCCAGTAGACGTCTTCTCATCACGTTGCCCTGGTTCCTCAACACCTGACTTGGACCTGGTTCATCTGAGACTCGGTTGGAGCCGGTTTTGCTCCATCAATTACGACTTCACTCATATTCCAGGCATTGATTTAGCTTTAGTTATAGTCTTATGACTGAAATACCTTTTAGTTTTAGTCATCTGAGATGTTTTAGGTTTAGGTGACTAAAACTATTTGTATTATTTAAATGCTTCCTTATCTTTTAATAAGTTATTAGTATTATTAGGTTTGAATTTATGACACAGATGTAACTGTTTTGATATGAAACATTATTTGTCTCAAACACAATTTTTCTTTATTTCAGTTTGAAGACAGAGAAACATTAATGTCTTATTGTCTTCAGCAGGTTAATTGACATTTTTATTTATCATCAATGTTGGTGGTTTGTTTCCGTTGGAACTACATTTTAATTTCATGACTTCTCTTCCGTCCTAAGAATCCTGGTACAAGGTCTGAGATCTTTGTCCAGAAGAACACAATCCTAGGAAGAGCTAAGATACTGTGCAGAACCCTCAGGTGTCCAGGTCTCTTATAGAAGACCCGAACATGGAGGAGACACAAGACCAACCAAGGGGGTCGAGATTAAATATAGACAAACAGACAAACTTGAAGAACAAGGTCAAGCTCCATGTATCTCACTGGTGGTCACTAATAATAATATTGCAATTTGTAATTTAGTGGACGGTAGAAAGTCAGCAGAGAGTTCTACACCACCTCCAGACCGTTTTAAGACTGAGCTACCTGTACTTAAAACAGTTAAAAATAGTTTTGTGACTTATTTATCTGTGATAAAACTATAATGTTGGGCCTCTAAGAGAAACAAAGGTGCGTTTGATTAGGTACCTTGAGGAGAATGAGCCTCACGTTTAAGTCTTCATAAAGAGTTTCACTGTCTCACTGTGATGCATTTCATAGGTGACGAGTGTCTCCGCATGGCGTCCGTGTTCACATCTCTGTGGACAAACACATCCATCTACACGTGGTCTTAATATACCGCGCTACACGGCTCTTCTTTAACGTTGTAAATGATCACTATCGCTGCGTATTAGTGACTCCGTGCTTTGTTATGATCGCGTCTGACAGAGTGCTTCGGTGATGTTGCACAGCTGCTAAGCCGCGCTGTCAACCCGACCATGACAAACTAGCCACAGAGCGGAGTGGAGTCTAATTTGTCGAAGCCATTAACCAGACTTGCATTAAGGCCTGTTTTCATCTTGAGTGATTACTGTGTGCGATCAGTTACCGCAGCATTACGATCTACAGTACGACTTTGCGGTGCAATTTATTAAAAACACCCTGATTAAGACGTACGATCGCACATAAAGCAAACCACGCCAAGGAAATTCAACAACGACTGCATCTAATTCTGTTAACTGTGGGATTCTGAAATACTCCAGGTTTAGCGTCTCAGTGTAAACATCCGTGGCAACACAAAAATAATTACACAGCTACAAGGACATATTGTGGTTTGATCCCGTCCCCCTTTAGAATGACAAGTGGTTCAGCATCTGCCAGCGTGTGAACAGCCATTCATCAGGATGAAGGGCAGCGAGCGCCCGTGCGCAGACAGACGGACAGACTCTGCCTGCCCACCCAGCAATTTGTTTCCAGGGGAAGTGACACGGGAGAAGAAGTGGTGGACCCGACATCCATCCTGCTGTAAAAATATCCAAAACCATCTGGCACCTAAGCCCCGTCCTAAATTACTTTGATGGACTCGCACCTCTGGAAGCCGTGAAGGCTTCAGAAATCGCTGCCAAACTCCTGAGTGGACGGACACAAGCGGCGAGAACAGAGTGGCAGCTCAGTCGTTCTCTCCACATCACAACTGTAAATCACAGTGGGAGCGTGAATATTAACTGAGAGGCTTTAGCAAAACCAGAAGCAGTGAAGGAATACAACAATATTTGGGGTATTTACTGCTCTACCCCCAAGAATTGTATTCAACTCTTAAATATCAGATCAGTGCCGCAGGCCGATCCTTGCTAACGTTACCTTAAAAAGTACCTGTTTTCCCTTAGTTAAGGTAAACTATACTTACAATTTTAAAGTAACTGGTGCTGTACTTGTACCAGTTCTCCTACATTTTCTACGACAGTACCTTTACTTGGTAGTTGGGGTGTGTGTTGTGGCCGATGGCCATGTCAGCGAGATACATAGGGTAACGTTGCACCGACAACAGAGCAACTTGTTTGTTTCTGCTGTGTTTGTGCTTGTTTCTTTCAAAAAGACGTCAAACTTTGTGAGGAAATAAACTGCGGCCATTGGGGTTTGGGTTATTTTGGTACTATTCTTAAAGGAAACGCAAAAAAATATGTTCCGAGCCAAACTTGGTGGAAATGCGTCAAAAGTTGGCTGTTTCCCTCAGTTCGCAACTGCCAAGTTAAATTCTGTCAAGCAAACCGTTCTGTGAGGGACAGACAGATGGACAATACATCTGTTAATGCTGGGCTCAGTTTGTGGACTCAGAAGCAACTCGTTGAACGTTATTTCTGTCACATTTCTAACAATATCTCTTGCATTTCTTTTCCAAACGAGGTCAAAATCGGCACTGCTCATGGTGGTGTCCTTACAAGGTCACCTACCAAGTTTAACCGTTGGACAGTTCTGTGACTTTCCCCAACTTTTAAGGCTCCTCCATAGTCTTTTGTCACTTTTTATCCAGAATGTGGATATCCATTCAAACTTGGAGGCCTCCATTCATAAAAAAGTGTCAGTTGAATGTTAAATGACTATGCTCTAGCTTTAGTCTCAGGTGAGATGTCATCATTTGTCTTTATCTGTGTGACACCAGCAGGTAAACAGATCTATCTGGGGTGTGAATGCACCACAGTAGGTGATGTTTCTACTTCTACTAAAGTCATTTTTCTGTTACTCCATTCAGCACTGCTGAATCATAACTTTGTTTCATTTGTTTCAGAAAATATCATTTAAGTTTAAAAATACAGTTGCATAGTGTGTGAATGTGATTGTGTTTCCCACCGCCGCTACAAATCACATGGGGATATGAATAATAGCGTAGCCACATTAGCGATACCGCAACATGAAAGCTGATTCCAGCAGAAAAACTCATCCACTTTGCTGTGATTTATGTTCTGCTACTTTTCCTGAAAATGACCAGCGCTACTGGGAAGACGACCAAGGTCCAGAGCAGCAGCGGTGTGTTTTTCCACCAAGGCTTGGCTCAAACTCACGTCCTCTCTGCGTTTTCTGAGCCTGACACGTTTGGAGACGCAGCCAAACATATCTGCTTCAAACTTAACGTGAGGTGAGTGGGTTTTTTTTTGTTTTTTTTGAGCCCAGTTGCGTTTGTATCGTTGTAAATAACAAAAGGTTTGTCTGAAACGGTCACGGATGGTAAAGATTAAGAGGCTCCATATTTCCCTGCTTCTGAGAAAAGAAGTGGTCCAGAGTTTACGCTCGTCATATTTCAGCGATGATTGATGGACGCGTTTAAGACTATGACACTGTGTGTCCAAACACATGCAAACATGTTGACTGTTTGCACAAAAAGCTCTGGATTATTACGGTTTAGAGTGAAAAGCTGTGATCTCTTAATACTGAGATGAAAATAATTGTGACACATGTTTGGCTTTGGCAGATGATTGTTCAACAGAGTCTCCAGAAACATTACCTCCTCACATCAGGATTAAACTAATAGTCAGGAACATAAAATGACGTCATGTTGACAGACGTGCCCGGCATTGTGACAAGGTTTTAACCACTTGAGGCATAATTTGGCAACAGGGTGATGAGACCATTTCCTGGTCATAAATATGCTTAGTTTTAGATTAAATTTGATTAAAAGATCATGTTAACTCCTCGTAGCAACATCCTGTCTATGAAAAATCCACTGAATTACAATCAGAATCAGAGCCAGAATTTGATTTATTGTCGTTGTCATGTTTGAAGACAGGAAAAATAAAAGTGCCCACTTTTTTTTGTGGAAACATAAAAACACTGAGAACATCGGAGTAAATGTTGAACATTAAATGCGATTATTTTTGAGGATTTTACATCGAGTCCGATAAAAACACATCTGACACATCTTGAACGGTTTGGAGAAAATATAGTATTACGATGTTATTTGTCAGTGAAATATAATGGTGTCAGTGTTGATTGCTCTAAGACAGCAAGGTTAGCTCCGCCTCCTCTAAATATTATGTCAAAGTCAAATATGTTCTGTGTTGTATTTACATTTCAACACTGAACGTGCGGCAAAAACCGTCACTTCCACGGAAGCTCGGCTTCTCTGGGAGTCAATGGAGCAGTGGGCGGGCGCCAGTTTTTGATTGACAGCGTTGAAGAAACAGACATTTTCATTTGTACATTTACACCGTCAATAAAAACACTATTTCTGTTTTACATAATTATCATGTTTCCTTGTTCTAGTTGTTTGTTTGCAGAATTTATGTATAAATAACTGGACCTGAAATGAGCATCTGCTATTGAATGTTGCGTTTACATCTGAAGTCAGACGTCAGAACTGGGAGTGACGTCTAGTCCGAGTCGACCGCGTTCTAGCTAGGAAGTTGGACGCACGCGTATGTCAGGCTAGCCATTGACAGCAATACATGTGGATAACAACGTTATATAAACAGTCATTTTTGTCGCACAAACAACGTCCACAGATTTTGAATTGAACAGTGCGATGTGTACGACTGATTTACTGTGAAACAAATGAGACAAATGTGCAATTCACAGTAAAAGTAGATTAGTATGTTTAAAGCAGCTCATCAAGGCTAGAAAAGCTCTATACTGTAAATACAGACCATAATAGCAACTCTTCTTCTTCTAGTTAGAGGAAATGTAGTGGAGTAAAAGTTGCTAGAAATATTAATAACAAATTGAAAGTACAGATATGTGAAGTTTATACTTGGGTATAAGTATAAGTATATACCTGGGTTAGGTTTGAATCACAATTGTGATTTCAAATTTATAAACTTTTCGGGCACAAACTGGATGTCCTCACAGCGACACTGAAACACATCGTATATCTTTAAAAACACAGCGTGCAGGGTTCACCTTTTGGTCACAACAACAATCTCTATTGGACCTGGTTATCTGAGCATTAACCTACGACCTATAACTATAACTACAATATTGTTTTAATATCAAAGAGGGAGATATTGACTCCCACTTATACCATGAGTTGGAGGAACTATCAAACAGATTCTATAGTGGGAGTAAAGTCAGAAGTTAGAAGTCTCCACTCTGTTCATCCAGCGTCACTTTATGAAGTCGAGACACTCGGGAGACTTTTCTCTGCAACATCAAACAGCAGAGGTAAAAAAAAAACCCAACGGTGTCACTGAACATCTCACCACAAACAGAATTATTCACACACTCGCACTGTGTGTGTGTGTGTGTGTGAGATAATGTCGCAGCGTTGGAAGGAAAAGCTCGACGTGTTAAAGCTGTCACTGAAGCTGAGGAGGTTTTAATCTGTTCTTCTTCTGAAGGAGGAGGAGAAAGCTACAGTAAAGGTGACTTAAAGGGCGAGGAACAGTAAAGACAGCAGTTTACTTGAGTCAGTAAACATAAAAACTAAAGCCCCGCCCCAAATTGGAGGGTAATTGGCCAGATTTTGGTCCTTCAGACAATCATGGATGTCTTCAGATTGTAGGCTTATTTGAACAGATTATCTGTCCAAATAATCGTGTAGTTCAGTATATCTTTAAGTTTTAAACATGTTTTATATTTACAACTGAACAGTGATTGTGGGCGCATGTTTTTCTGTGCTTCTCAGCACAAAACATCGCGCACACACAACAGCTAGTTCGGGTTGGAAATCCAGAAAAAAACAGTCGGAGCAGGCTACGTTTTGAATTTAAAAGTCCGATCCCCTTTCTTCACACTACCTTTTTTACTAATTTCTTTTGTATTATTGAATATTTTTCTTCTTCTTGACTTCTTGAAACAACTTACATCTAAGTGTAACAGTAACTTTTGAAACGAGTTGCAGCATGAAAAGCACAGATGTTACTGATAGTAGCAACAGTAGTCATAACATTCACCCTTAAACTGAAAAAGATAAATGGAATCCAGCCCATTATTCATTCTGATTATTTATGCTTGTTACTTTTTCCACCACTGCTAAAATAGCTGCCGTGGAACGGAAAAACAAATAATATCTAGTATGTAGCTTATCTACGATGGCATTGCAGTAGTGGAAAACGAGTTTTAATAATTTCACTAAATGTATATTAAATTTAAAGCAATGAAATAAAAAACTTTCTATCTTTTTTTTTTACTTCACTCTTGCACCAAACCCCGTAGAGAAAATCATCGGTTTTAACGTCAAAGCGCACATGAGTTGTCAGATGAAGGTCAGATGTCATATTTTGTAGTTTGGATTTACCTCAGTGACACACACTGACCACACAAGGCAGCAGTAGACCAGCGGCTCCTGTGTCGCCACAAGCTTAAATCGACAATTTTCTCAATGTACTTTGGTGCAGGAGAGGCAAACTTTGAGTTTTCCATCAGAAATGTTGGTCTAACTGTAAGATAACGTGTTCTTAAGACACTGTGCACTTAGGCGAGCGTAGATTTGATGTCCTCATAAACACTGAAAGCAGCTCCATGTTTTTGTGAGGGTTTTAATTTTTGCATCTGTGCTGTGATTTACAGGAGAGTAACGGGGAGATGGCAGCGAGATGTAGTCATTACAAACCAATCTCAGACACTTCATCAGCACACACACACACACACACACACACACACACTGAAATAAAACCTTCATGCAGTGACAAGCGCTCGGGAAACATTTTTATGAACTCAGCACCCGGGAAGAAAGCCACGTCTTTACTTTGTCAATTCACCTCGTTTTTGTTTTTTTTGGGTTTCTTGAAGGCGAGGCTCACTCAGCACGAGCTCGCGGTGAGCGGCTGGCAGCGAGAGATCTGTGTATATATCATTCTCCATGACAACATCTCATCATCTGTCGTTCCTCCGCGTCGAGCGCATGCATTGTTTTGGTTTGCGTTACCAGAGAGCGGCTCTGCGAAATCTGGACGACAAAAAGAACGCTTACACTCCAGCTCTTATTTTTACATATGTCTCGTATTAGTTGTGTGCGAGTCTTTGTGTTTGGGAGTGATGTTTATCGGGGGGACAGATCCCGCTGGTGTAATCATTACGAGGCTGAGTGAAATGTCTCGCAGAGCACGTATATGTACGTGTGTGTGTGTGTGATGGGAAATGTCAGGAGGGCTCTGTCTTTGCTCACGAGAGAGAGAGGGGGGGAGAGAGAGGGGGAGAGACGGAGAGAGAGAGAGAGAGAGTGAAGGCCACGCGGTCCAAGAAGCCGAGCGGGAAAAAAAAGACTTTTGAGTCGGACTTATACAGCGTGACATCAAACAGAGATGAGGTATCACTCAAGATAAGCATGGAAAAATGACTCGTGAGGAGCGGAGAAACAGACGTATGAGGTCACAAAAGCTGTTCATTTGCCAGCAAAATAAGCCCCAAATGGATTGCATGTGATCATTTAGAATAATGGGAGTTTTAATTTAATGTTAAAGATCCCAGCGAGTTAGTTCTGCGAGGGACTCGAGAAAAACACTTCACCTCATAAAATCGACGTATCTTAAGAGTGCTTTCACCACTTCATCTCGTCATTAAACGACATTTTCCAAGTGGAAATTTAAGTTTGTGAAGTCGCTCCACTCTCCCACACCAAAGTCCATAGAGAAAACCAGTGATTTAAGCTCACGGCGACACAGGGTGCTCCTGGTCTAGAGCTGCCTCGTGTGGTCAGTTTGTGTCACTGAAATAAACGCGCACGAAGGATTTTAAAAGTGATAAAATAAGACATTTCAAGTGATTATCAGAGGCAGCAGTGGATCAACGACTCCTGTGTGCTGTGATGTTAAAAACGCGGATTTTCTCTATGGAGTTTGGTGCAGGGAGAAAGAGCAACTTCAACTTTACTTTTTCTGTTGGAAACAGTGAGATCACACATTTTGTTATCATGTAGATTTTATCAGGTGAGCTCGACATATTGATAAGAGTGCAGTTTATAATCTAATCCCTCCATTTCCCAAGTGCGTAAGGGAACTACGGTTCATCTCATAACTATTTTGTCCATTTTGGGCTCCTGTAGAAACAGCAGCCTCTGTAAAGCAAGGCCCTCGTCTACAGTACATTTAAAATTGTTTTTCTAAGGCTAAAAAAAAGCCCCAAACTATTGTTGTTTCACACAAAATGTTGAAATAAACAATCACACTTATGGTTAGTTTATTCAATTTCTGCCGTTTGAACTTGAATTAAATGTTACAAACTCTAATCTCATAACCTGGTGAATAAATGGGTTGTACTGGCCCTTTAAGGGTATTCCAATAGGTACAAAGGACTGCCTCTGAGGTATAATCTACCAAATATTAACAGCAGCAGCATCACGTGACCCACGCCATCATGTATATCACAAGCAGCTCGATGTGATGATCGTTAAAGCAACAATACACAGACACGAGGGAGCCGTCGATCTGCTCTGACGCTTTAGTGAGTTTGACGAGCGTCAAACTCGTTTAAACTTTTACTCTGTGAGTGTGTGTGTGTGTGTGTGTGCATGTGCGTGTGTGTATGTGTGTGTGTGTGTGTGTGTGTGTACATTAAGTCATCAGTCAAACCCAACAACCTTTTCCCTTCATAACGACAACAGCTAAGTTTCAACACTCGCAGTTTAGTCATCCATTAGTCATGCTTCCCATCCAGATGTCTGGTGCGGGGGGAGGTGGGTGAGGTGGTGGTGGTGTGGGGGGGGAGATAGCAGCAGGTGTAGAGTCTCTTTGAGCCCAGCTGAGCTCTAAAAGGCGGTGCTTAGCACCCACGGCTCCGTCATCTGGCCTCTCCCCAGCCTCCACCAGCCTCTCGACAGCCCATTCCTCATCATTTACCCCTTTTTGGCAAAAGCCCGCAGCCCGTCGTCTAATGGGCTTTCTCGCTCTGAACGCTTCCAGATGTTTGTTTATTTGTTGTGCAGCAACTGTAAAACAGTTTACTCTTCGTCGCTGGATCCGTTCCCGCTGCTCAATTTTCGGGGGCTGAGGGAGTTTTCGGGGTGATCCGCCCTCCCCCGCCCTCCCCCCCAACATATAATGGAAGAAAAGTGCCAAACAAATGTGAGGCGCCTCGTGGGTGTCGTCAGGAAGGAGGTTTTTTTTTCTCTTGCTTTGAAGACTGTTTTTCCCTCCAGGGATTTTAATAACAGTTGTTCGCCATTTAAGATACATACATACAAAGTAGCTGGAAGCAGGCCCAGAACAACAGCAGCACTAAAAACTAACGCTCCGGGCTCGGGTCGTTTACAAGACGCCGGGGGAAGAAAAAACACATGAGTTATTGTGTTAATGTGACTGAAAAACCCAAATATCTAACATTTCTGCATAACAGTATCGAAAAAATGCACCAAAATGATTCAAACACTCTTTAAATCAATGTAAATCTGTATTTATGTTAAATTAGGTTCATATTTTTGTATTTTATTGTGCGTTTATTGTGTCAGAACACGTTCCCAGGCACTGATAGAAATGAAGGTATGCAAGAAGGTATGAAGGTATTTGAATTACTACGACATCTTCAACTGGACTTTTTCAGGCTAAGGTTCAGCCAGAACGTCGCTAGATCTGTTGCAGCTCACGTTTCTGGGGAAAAAATGGAGGTTCTGAAAAATCGCCATGTTGGCAACACTGGAGAGGACAGGAGATAATTAGATCAAGCAGTATTTTAACTCCAGAAGATGGCAGTAATGCAACTTCATGGATTTAAGATGTCACTAAACCCCAAAGAAGAAGAACAACTCACCACTAGCTAGAGTTGTTGTTGATCTGTGACGTAATAATTCAACCGTAAAACACCTAACATGGACTAGACCCGACCCGGCCTGGCCCGCTGGTCTTTAAGATCGAACAAGACCCGGACGGAAATCCGTGGAAGTGTGATGGACTGACTCCAGAGTGTTTTCCTGGGTTTCACTCTGCTCTTACAAAGACATGCTTTTCATTTTCCTGCTGCCACAGTTGAGGGATGAACCTGCTCACATTTAATCTGATACCTGTTACGACTTCACTGAAACACACACAGGAAATGAAAGGCATTTCATTAGAATCTCTGTGCACATGGACTTATCCATCAAGTCTGGACGGTTAGGATTAGATCCGTGAAATAACCTAACCTTCAAAATGTGTCATCTGGGGTTCCAACACACAAATCAAGGACTTTACAGGACCAATTCCCTTAAAATTCAAGGACTTGAATGTGCTGAAGATGGGACGGACAACTTGTAAGAGCTTGTCTTCGTCCATGATGATCTCTGAATTTTCATTTCCCAGACATCACGTCATCATTATTTTTCCAATTCACAAAATTCAAGCACTTTCAAGGACCCATGTCTATTCAGGGTGATTTTCAAACGTTTCAAGGGCCTTGAATTTTCTTCAACTTCAAGGATTTTAAGGCCCAGTGGGAGCCGTGGACAAAGAAGCCATAACTTATGTTAAGACAGGAGAAGACGACGTGTCCTCACAGACTCTGTGGTTCATGAAGCCAAACAGTATTTTAGACGCACAGATTCAGAGTCGAGCTGACACTTGAACCAGCACTGAGAGTCAGAGCCAAGGTGACAGTCGAGGAGGATCCTCAGGCCGCTCTGCCAGACTCCATGACACGCTGGAGCCCCCACCAACCTCCTTCACTTCGCCTTTGTCCAACTCCTGTCTGAGTTTAAAGGGATGTTTTTCACCACCATGTACTGGAAGAAGCTGGACAAATATCCCCTTAACTGAGGGCTTACCTAATAAAGTCAGCAACTTAACCTAAGACTGTGTTACTCTTCCATTTTGCCATTAAACCAACTTTTCCCACTGTGTCGCTTAGTAAACTCCTCACTCTCTCACACCAAACCCTATAGAGAAAATGAGCGTTTTTAGCTCACAGGACACAGGAGCTGCTGGTCTACTGCCTCGTGTGGTCAGTTTGTGTCACTGAAGTAACTCTGAACAAAGGATTTAAACACTGAAATTACAAAATAACACATTTGGCTGCTGCTGCTGCTGCTGCTGCTGCTGCCGCCGCCGCCCTCCTCTGGGGGCTCCTCACTGCTTTAATTACCTGTGGCACCCGTGGCCTCTGGGGCTTCCTCACACAGGTGACATGTTGGAAAGGGTTTGAACAGAGAGGTGAAACGAGGGAAAGGGAAGGCACAAATCGCCTCTGAACTGAAGACAGAATAAAACTAACGTACGTTTGAGAAGCCACATTCATTACCCTTTAAAACAACTACTGCCACCTATTGACACTCCACTATAAGGCCTGGTTCACACTCGGTGGGACAGAAATGGTAATAAAACGTAAGAAAAACAATATGGCAAGTATTTCACTTGCCAAAAAGGCCATTTCATGGGATGCACTGGCCCTTTAAGGGTATTCCAACTGGTAAAAAATGACTGGGTGAGTTATTATCTACCAAACATTACTCTTGTGAATGAAATCAGGACATTTTAAGGATGAAAATTAAGGTTAAAAGGCAGGAGCTGCAATCACTTTTTGGCAAGTGTAAGTGTACATTAAACGGGTTGTACTGGCCCTTTAAAGGTCCTCCAGCAGGTTGTAACGCAGCAGTGACGCACACGTTCCGGTGTGAGCCCGGCCCAACATCTGGCTTTTGTGTAAGTTTTGTCTATGAATAGATACAATCAGCTTTCAGTCCCGCGCTAAATGTCTTTTTATATTTATTGAAGATTTTCTCAACTCCACTGGTGACTGGCAGCGACGTAAACATGAAAATCAGGTTACAAATATAAATGTGCAACTTTGACATCACGGCACGAACGATGTGAAATCACAAAACTTTATTGATCCCTGACGGGAAATTGGTGTAATTTTCGTGGTCATGTTTTATTTCCAGTGTAACAAACTTTTCTTCTTCGTTGTTCCTGGTTTTTTCTCGACACGACAGCGGATTCCAAAAGGAAGCAGGAAGAAACAAAACAAAACAAAACAAAACAAAACAGATAGAACGAACAACAACAGACGCTGCAGAACCACCAAAGCACTTTGAAGAAAACGCACTGTTAAATTCACCGTGGCTTTTAAAACAAGAGCATTGTTTCGCCTCAATCCTGAATTTAACTCTGTAAACACACTTGGAATTTGTCTGAAGACGTGTGTCACTGTGACCATCTCCCACACACACACACACACACATAAACCGTGTGAGTGTGTAAGTGTAAATAAAAGAAGAGAGTGGAGGTTGAGAGCTGGAGGCAGCGACGTGAAGAGGATGTGAAGGGCAAAGATGAGAGCCGCGTTATCTGCGACCGCAGCGTCGCTTCATGAAAAACTAAAACAAACTGAGAGAGAGCGAGTGCCACCACCGCTCACGTCTCAGAGGAGCCGAGGAAGATTCCACGTGTCGCGGCGACCGAGAGTTCGTACACGCGAGTGCAAGTTCAGGAGAATCCGCTGAAGTTTTTATATCGTAGCGATTTTTTTTTAGCTGCACAGAAACAACACAAAAACTTCTAAAACAGATTCCAGAAAAACACCTCCATTGTGTTTTCATGTATACGACTAATATACAACTTTGGGGCATTACAGCGCCACACACAGGCCTGGCATATGTACTACGACTAATACTACTCACGTTTATGAGTCATTCTGGGGGGATTTTGTGCGTTTGAATTAATTACTTGAAACTTTGCCAGCAACATTTTTACATGCTATACATATCGTACGTTTATTAAATGTTTAATTTTATTCAGAAAAACGCCATTTGAATTCAACATTGTTATTGGAATATTCTCAATGCTGAAGCTATGGAAGACGATTAGGGACACGTGTGGATTATTTAAAAAAATTAGATACAAAAAATATTTCTTTTTCTCTGAATTCTGAGATTAAGGTCAGAATTGTTGGGTTTCTCTGCTCTCGATGATGTTGTCTATGGACAGAGCCTTGAGGAGCTATACAGATAAAATTGAATTGAATTGAATTGTGAGGAAAAAATCTGAATTCTGGATTTCAAGTTAAAATTTAGACAAGAAAGTGAAAATAGTGAGGAAGAAATGGTCTGAAATCACACTTTTTTTCCCCTCACAATTTTCACTTCAATCTCATTTCTTTGATTTAAGTCTGAATTCTGAGAGAAAAGTCCAAATTCTGTATTTCAAGTCAAAATTTGGACAAAAAAGTGGAAATTGTGAGGAAAAAATATCAGAATTCTGAGGAACAAAACTTTTTTCCTAATTTTTTTTTCAAAAATATTCTCATGTGTGGCTTTGATCTTCTTTCTTGGCAACATCCTGCCATGAAAAATAAAATTCAACCCAGCAAATTATGCAAATTACAGGATTGGTGCTCATCACATGACCCATTTTGCATCTACTTTGTCTTTGAATTTGTATCTATAGATATAGATATATAAATAGATATCAGAAAATATCAAATAAACAAACTTCTTATGTTTCCCTTTGTTAAGTAGTTGTCTCAGAATAAAAAAAATCTCCTCTCGTAATCTGCAGCAGACGCTGAGGTGAGCCCTCACATTGAATACACAACACTGTTGTATATTTAATAAATGAGATGAATTCCTCCCAGAGTGCAGATGTTTGATGTGAAGAAGTTGCTTCACAATTACATCAACGCCGGGTCAACGTGAGGCCTAATCAATGTCTGCGATCAACAGATCAAGGATGTTTCTGCTTGTACATGAACTTCGGCATGTTCTCCCACGCACACGCTCTGATCAGCGTGAACCCGGATTAGCCAGATTTATTCCCAACATCACACACACACACACACACATACACACAGGAGATGAGATCAGTGAGAATAGATAACACAAGTTCAATAGATTCCCACTCTCTCTCCGCTCATGTTCGGGTTATGACACGTATTTACATAATCCATGAGGCCGGGTCGATCGCATGTTATTAATTCTGAGGAAAACATAAGATAAACAACAACCACCTGAATACACACACACACGCACACACACACACGTGTATGGATCGCAAAGAGGGTCATATTTGACAGGCTTTACAGCACAGGGTCTAAAGTGCATTAAAGTGCGTCCAATCCACTTTTGTGAGATAAACAGCTTGTAATGTCGGCACAGACTGAGGTACGAGGTGCAAAGGGGTTGTATTTATGATCTGAATTCTTCATATATTGGGTAGAATGTCAATTAGGACTGTCACCGGGGTATAAATAAATGTGGGTTTACACCACCAGATGCAATATTATCAACTTCCACTGTTGTGCTGATGAGGCTGAATGGAGAAGCAAGTAGCTATCGCCACAAAGCTAACCACTAGGCTAGGCTAGTGACTGTAAGTGAAATATTTCTGTAACACGGTCGAGTGCAGCCTGAAGAAGACACAATGCAACTTCACTGCGGGATAACTCGCCGTATTCTGGCCGTAAAGACAGAAGTAATGGGCATTTCCTTTCTCCGTCAACCGTGGCTAAGCATTGTTACGAATCATCTGCAGAGAAGAAACCTGCCGTCATGTGTGGACCATGCAAAGCCGGAGTGGGGAGTGTCTTCAGGAGCTCTGTACGGATGAGAACCACAATGGACGTGTCTGTTGCACTTGGCCCGGTCGCATCAGTGCATTACATATTTGCAGTGACCATTGTTTGTGTCTTAATACAAGGACTTCATGAGCAACAGAGTGATGAGTCTCGTCCATGCCACGGTGTTACATCTTTGTGACAGCCCTAACATCGATTACGCCAATCATCCACGAGAGGAAGTGAACACGTCTCTGCTGAGGAGACAGATCTGCTCTTACATGAGGTGAAGGCATGAGAGCAGATCAAGAAGCTTCAATGAAGGACAGGTACGGTTCTTGTGTGGAGGACCTTCTGCCTCAACCATCGACAGATCCTCTGTCCAATCAACAACTTTATATTCGACAGATGACGAGTGAGATGGTTCAAAAATGACGCTTTTCATCCTCAGGTGTAAGAAAGAGCCCACAGTGTTGTCCTTACCTTTGTGGTTCTTGGCCTCTCTGGAGCCTTGTGGCAGTGGAGTGTAGGGCAGTGGTTGACGCTCAGCCTCCTTCAATGGCTGCCAGAGAAGAAACACACACAGAGAATGAGAGAGTCACAAATCCCACTGATCACAGACGGTGTGTTTCCAGATAAAACCAGATAAAACAAGGGTAAACGGTAAGAGATTCAACTTCATTCAAACAAGGTCCTCACATTTTTACACTTTATTGTAATATTTTATATTAAAGTTTTTTCTTATACACATAAATATATTCTTATTTATAAGTTTAAATGTATGTGTTGCATCCATCTCACATCTTTTTTCTAATTCTTATATTTTAAGAGTTGTAAAGTGCCTGAAACTGTGGTGCCATCACACGAACATCACCAACATTTATCCACCTATCAACCCTCTCACCTACCTAGCTTCCTTACTTCCTACCTTCTTATCTTCTTACCTACCTAGCTTCCTTCCTTCCTACCTACCTACATGCCTTCTTATCTTCTTAAAAGTATACATTAGAATATAGAGGCGAGATCAAAAACAAAACACTGTAAAATCAAGGCATTCAAATCCGTGAAGTTCATTTTCTTGAGACAAAGTGAAAAGTGAGTTCCTGAATCTACGAACATGTTCCCAAACAGGTCAATAGTTTCTCGTGCTGTTGTTGTTGCTGTGCTTTCTTTCACTTTCAAGGTCCAGAACGTTCTCTTCTTTTCACCTCATGGAGCAGCAGCAGTTTATCACGACACAGCGATATCTGATGCCTTTGCAGAAATACTTTCCTCTCCTGCAGGAAGGAATTCAGCGGGGCCTTTAATCATAGCGAGAAACTCAACAGACAAATACATATTAGAGATGGTTTGGAGCTGCACAACACTTTTGTTGTTGTTCCTCTACATGCCCATGCATAACCTTGAGAAATCGAACGGTGCGTGCCGTTAAATGGAACCATATTCTTCACGGGCAAAGGAGAGCACAGTGAATTGAAAATGATCACATAATATGCTCTCAGATAGAATCTCTAAAAAGGCATTAGGTCTGGCCAGCATGTGTCTCATATTACACCAAAAAGAGAAAAATGTCCTCACCACATTTGTGCCGGAGGATCGTGCTCTTTGAGAGCAACAGCTTGGAATAGAAATATTGTTTTGACAGCAGACCTGCTGCTCTCGGCCTCTGGAGTGGTTGAAACCTGTTACGAATATCGCAGATCACTCCTGTGCTTGTGTGGTGGATGTAATACAAGCAGTGGCACAAGCCAAAAATAAGAACACGCTGTACTCAGTAAAAGTGCCACAAACCATTGGAGCAAAAAAACAATCAGGTTGTTATACATATAGTTTTTCCTTTTAAACTGCGGCACCTGGAAACAGCGATGAACTCACTCCGTGTCTATATCAGTCCGAATTTTTTCTTCACTTGAAGGTTGTGGGAGGAGCTGCAGACAATCTAAGGTGACACAAGGCTACACACAAGGGGTCAACCCTGGTCTATCCCAGTGTCCAATTAATCCCCAATCTGCATGTCTTTGGACCGGGGGAGGAACCCCAACACAGGAGAACATGCAAACTCCATGCAGAAAGGCCTTCAGACCCAAACCTACAACCTTCTTGCTGTGAGGCAACAATGCTAGCCACGGCATCCTCACGTGTCCCTCGTCAAACATGAACGGCAAACTCCAGAAAATGTCCAGACACATTTCTCTGGACCTTGTTTGGATGTCTGTCTGTGTACAGAAGCTCAACCATCAAGGACATAGTTATCTATAAATCAGTTTACCAGAGGCAACTGGACTTGAAGACATTTCATCTTCATCCAAGAAACTTCTTCAGGTACGAAAATGCCTCTCAGCAGAAGTGGAGATCCAGCGGCATCACCCATCGTCCACTTTCACTGCTCGTCTTTCTTTTCTTCCCATCTCTTCCCTGGAGACGCATCGTATCAACTTTTTACCCACACAGAGCTGGTGTTTTAGTAGCCGTAGAACTCAAACACCATGCTTGTGTTTTTTAGTGTTTGTCTGTGGTTACAGCGCCACATAAAGGCCTGGCATATATACTACAGTGTGAAGAGTAACGTTGGGATGGTCATAAGACATGGTCATAAGACAGAGAAACTTCTGTTGTGGGTAAACAACTTGTCATATATCGGCTCATGTGACCACAGGCCTGCCATGTGACTTTGGGTACTGGAGTGTTAAAGTACCCCGATCTCTCCAATGACTGTAGTTGACTGTGATTGGCAGTTTCTATCACACCTTGAACGGAGCAGCAACGACTGTCATTAGGACGCCCTGGAGTTACAGCGAGCACTGCCCACATTTCACAGTGGAGGATAAATTCACAGCAAACTTTCAGCACTGAAGAAGCCTCTTGGATGAAGGTCCAGTTGCTCTTGACCTCAATTGTTTTTGGACGATATTGCCACTGTCTGGACTCTCGCTCTATCTCCACACTCTCCTCTGATCCACCACAGAGCTGCGCTCCTGTTCGCCTCATTTCCTGGCCTGCATGAACGATCCCAAGCCTGGGCCTCTTCAAGCCTGCTTGGCCCTAAAAGGCCTCTCTCTAATCCCTTCGCTTGTCCAAGATTAATCTCCCTGGTTGCCACATGATTACCAGCACCACCCACAGACTGTGTTAGGAGGTAGAGGGAAGGACTGCTGGGTTTAGATCCAGAACCTCAGGCTGCCGGTTCACCCCAGCTTCAGTCCTGCAGGATGTCACCCCCACCCCACAGTACAAACCTCCCACTCAGCTCCAGCAGCGTAATGTGTGTTATGAACATGTCACCTCTCCAGAATCAAGCACCCAACCCATTCACCATCTGGGGTTTTCACCACAGCACGTCCCAGTTTTTACCGCACACAGCAGAAGATCAATCACTTGGCCTCCTGTGTCCTCTTTCTCTCTCTACATCTGCATTCTTTCACTTCAGTCGCTGACCCGTCCAGAGGAACCGAAATACAGCGACGCTTCACGACAAAGAAAAGGACGTGGAACAAATGAATGAGATTAGGATTACGTCTTAATTAAAGAGCTCTGACGGCTGAAGTAAGACCAGGATCTGGGCTCAAAGGGAACTTCGTATCTGTTTATTATTTCCTAAATGAATGGATTTGTTGTTCGGTCCTGGACTTCAAAACGACGACGTCCTGGAATGATTTGTATTATTTCCAGATATTGAGTTTATTCTCTGAGAGAAGCAAAATAAATTCACATTTTTAGAAGCAAATGTTTGATTTTATGGAGTCAAAAAAACAGCTTTAACCAAAATATTACCTTAGTTATTGATAAATAATGAATTTATTTTGTTTACTTAGATTAAATGAGTCATCAAGTGCATTCAAAGAGGGTTTAAGCTAACTAGATAAATAACATCATGATTTAACTCTTCAGTCGCAAAACATTGACACACTTTGAGATATAACAACAAGACTTACTAGATGTTTTAAATTAGATTTGAGAACTTTACCATGTATGTAATGATACACTACCATTACACAATTTATGGGTTCCATAGAATTGTAATTGTTATAATTGTTGTAATATAAAGTTAGTCCTCGTATACTTTTTTATTACTAGATATATTATGTACTAAACCCATATAGATTTCTGTTGCATTATATGTTCTTTAATACAATTCTGATTCTATTATTGTCTATCATGTACAGTAGCTAGTATTGGCTAATTATATATAATATAATGTGTGTAATACAAACATGTATTTTGGCAGGTTCCTTCCTGCTTGTGTTGATTTAACTGGACCACAGTGACTGTTCCATAAATCACGGTTAATCTCTGTTTCTTGGCATTTTTTGTACATGTTCTGGAATGTTCCCCAAGAAGCAAAGTGTTGCACATTCCAAATCTTAAGAACAAGACACTCTGTCTGCCTTGTTATCTGTGGTTGTACCAACACTGAACAGAGGGAGGTGCTACTGTGTCATCTATTTAAGAAGCTTCCGGACGCCCTTGTTTGCTTCCTCTCTCTCTCTCTCTCTCTCTCTCAGTCTCTCTCTGCTGTCCAGATTAGTCTGCTCATCAAGCTGAGCATTGTTTTAATTTGCACGGCCCGGGGCATATGCTGAGTGTTCACATCGTTATTGTCTCCGTGCCATGTGACTTATATCAGCACAGCTCATGATAACACTTTCACAGGCGGAGTCTTGGAGAGCGGCAGCGTGGATTCTGGGATGGAACGGTATGTTAGACACAAGGGAGAGGGAAGAAGAAGAAGAAGAAGAAAAAGAAAGAGAAATAATTATATATTTTTTTTTTAAAAAAGTCTGTGTATGTTTTAATGTGAGTGAGATAAAATAAAATAAAATCGGGTGGTGGCTCTGTGAGCGAGGGAGAGAGAGAGAGAGAGAGAGAGAGAGAGTGGAGAAGCTGTGTTGGATGTCATAATGAAAGATGATTCCCGTACAGGATAATACATCACACCACTGCTGCTCTGTCTTCTCCTTCCCTGTGTTGTTATGCGAATAAATGCTGATAAACCCAGAGGCGAGAGTGATTATTACTTCCAAACGTATCACCATGAGAGAAAGAGAGGGAGCAGGAAGAAGAGAGGAGAGAGGAGAAGGAAGGAGGGGAGAGAAGATGAGGATCAAGCCCACAGAGCATGAAACCACCTCCACAGTTGGGTTCCTGAACAACTGAGACACCAGAAGAAGAAAAAAACAACAACTGTGAGTTGGAGAAGGTTTGATGCAGATCTGGTGTTTTCAGATGCAACTGCAACAAAGTTTACCAAGTTTGACAGGAAGTGTTTTCGTCAAGGCCGTACAAATCCTGAGAAACCAGGACTTTTAGGGGTCAAAGACCAAGTCCTGACCAAGAAATTAGTGACCAAAGATTAAGTTCTACTAATTATGAAAAAATAGTGAACCAAGACAAGACCAAGACTTTAAGGGTCCAAGACCAAGTTGATGCCAGAAGATCAGGGTGAACCAAGGTCAAAGCAAGGCCAGGAATTTAGGATCCAAGTCCAAGGCGTTACGAAAAACCAGAGTGAACCAAGACAAGACCAAGACTTTTAGAGACCAAGACCAAGTGGCTACCAATATAGATTATGGTTGAAGACCAAAACAAGACCAAGACTTTTAGAATCCAAGTCCAGGACTTTCGGGATCCAAGTCCAACACTTTTAGAGTCCAAGACCAAGTCCTTACAAAGGCAATCATGACAAAAGACCTAAACAACAAGAGTGAAACAAAACAAGAAACTAGCATGAACCTAAGCAAGACCCAGACTCTCAGGACCCAAGGCTCTGACAATTGTGACCAAAGACCAGGACAAGACAAAGACTTTAGGGTCCAGGTCTTTATGAAAACCAGAGTGAACCATGATGAGACCAAAGATTTTCAAATCGAAGATCAAGTTGATCCCAGGACAAGGACAAGACAGAGATTACCAAGACCAGTCCAAGACTTTTAGGGATCGAGACAAGTACACTTTATAAAGTTTAAAGTTAAAGTGAAGTGGGCAGGACCAAAGTACACATAAGTAGACACATAAGTACACGTGTTGAACATCGCGGCGGCCTGAGGCTCCGAGGTCGCCGCCTCCTGACACAGCTGCTTCCTGCCTCCGCTCACCTCCACTCGCTCCTCGAGACTGACCAGCAATACAATCTAATTACAGCCGCGCAACAGAGGGAGAAGCAGTGTAAACACCAGACCTTTTTATCTCCTTATACATCTGGACATGTAGACAAAGTGCTAAAAGGAAATAAATGTGGCCTGACAGCCACATCAAAGAGTTCAGCCAGAGGCTCACTGCTACTTAGGGCACAGGAATGTTGTTGCTAAGCATCCGCCCGCAACCTATCAGGGTGCAAAGAGGGTCCTGTCCTGCCTCGCAGAGGGAAGAGGGGAAGAAGAGAGAAATGAAAGAGGAGAGAGAGTTGTGTGTGTGTGTGTGTGTGTGGGGGGGCTGACATTGAGGGGAAACTTGGGACTGGAGAAGATTTTTGTAGCTTAAAGCAATTGTTGGAAGAAACAAGCCTTCTGTTTTGTTTTCTCCTGACACCGTTTCGGCTTTTTGTGCTCGCAAACGACGTGTATGAAAATGTCTTTTGATATCTTTTCTCTTCGGGTCTGTATCAAAATATTTTCTTTTGTGTCTGAGCTTTTTTTTTTCTTGGTTTGTTTTCCTCACGTCGCCGCGTCTGTAAACCGCGGCTGCTTTGTGATCACGTCGCAGATCAGAGGAGATGCCACTCGTGAACTTATTTGAGTCAACGTTTTAATGTCGGCAGCGACGCGTTTATCTCTTCATGAGATGGATTTTTTTATTTTATTTTTATTTATTTCTTTTTTAAGATTCATGTTGTTTTTGAAGTTAGGAGTTTTTATGAACAAATAAAAACAAAGGAGCAGAGCGGGGGTTGCGGCGTGTTACAGCATGTAGCGATGAAATAAGAAATACACTCGGGATTAAAAAGAAACTCTAATTTACACATTTTAATCCATGTAACTGTGCAATTAAATAAAATGTAATGTCAGTAATATACAATATCTTTATTCTGTGTGATTATGTTTTATATTTCCTGAAATATTAGTTATCCATTTTTGAATATTTTCTGATGTTTATATTGCATGTCTATGATGAATTATCTTTACTTTTCCGTGCTGCTGTAACATAAATATGTTATTTTAAAGAAAAGGGCACTATCATTATGCATTCAAACCTAATGTAAAATGGTTTAAATGCATCATTTTGTAACAAAAATCATATACCAAGTAAGAATTTAGACTCCTCCCCCTCCCAAGCACGTTAGGGAACTACGGTGGCCAGTGCACGCCAAAAATTATGTTTTTTTTCTTTGTTTACATTGCGAGCTTCCATTTTTCCACTTTCTAATGTAAAACACATTCCAAAAAAACTACATACTACTTGTATGTAGTATGTTCAATTTATGCCAATAAACCCTGATAAATATCACACACTTGACCTTTAATCCAACATTTTTGAGCCATGAGAGAAGAGAAACTGTCCTTATCATCGGTAAGAGTTTAAGCTCCTCCCTTTCCCAAGCACGTCGGGGGACTATGGTGGCCTTCACACACCAAAAATAATGTTTTATTATATGTTTATATTGTGAGCTTCTGCTTGAAGCACCACAAAATGGCCGCCCCTCGTATAGCAAGGCCCTTGCCTAAAGCACAATTAAACGTTTATTTTAGGACAACAAACATTAAAACTATTTTCAATTTTAAGCAGTAGTACACAAATGCAAACATACTTATGATTAGTGTATTTCATTGATGCCAATGAAACATCTTAAATATGACACACTTTACCTTTAATTGAAGTTATACATGTGTACATATGAAGCTGGATAACACTTCAAGTTTTCTTTTATTCTTATTTATCCTTTTCATTCTTTATATTCTCATCTTCTTCACTTTTTATTTACCTTGATTTAAATAAAATGTTTTATCTTATTTTAAGCACAATAGGGGCGTGTCGCTATTTAAACCCAACAATGCACCTTGTGAAATCTCGTGTTGACTCTTGAATCTTGGTCATGTTTGACCTGCGGGACAGCAGTGTGTGTGTGTGTGTGTGTGTGTGTGTGTGTAATGATTTACCGCCTCAACTCCGCTGAACTTGTTCTGAGGAAACACATGATCACATGACCGGTGATCACCGGCGAGTGACTGTTGTGACGTTTCGCCCCCGAGGGCCATGAGGCATGAGCACGGCCATTTCGTGTGTGTGTGTGTGTGTGTGTGTGTGACTAAACATCAGACAGGCAACGGTCGAGCGCTGACGTTAATTGACCACAGCGATGACTCACGGTTGGTAATAAGGCTGTGTTTATTTTTGGGGCTGAAAAAAAACGGATTTGACCTTTTCGTTGAATGTCTCTCAGAATAAGTGCAGGTGGTTTAAAGTTGGAAATGTTACAGGACAACGAGCTCGAGGCTGAGTCTCAGTTTCACTCTGCAGTCGTTCGACCTTTCCCTCGGCACTGACTCGTTGTCTTTGTTTGTTTAACGTAGGTTTAAATGTCTTATTCAAATGTTTAACTTAAGTTTGCCATTGAGACAGATTTTTGCTACTTGACTAAATAAAATACACGCCTGCTTAAGTGTACGATATCTTCAACAACCTTTTCCAACTGGAAAGTTACGTTTTGTAAATGCTTCATGTTCCTGCACCAAAGTCCATAGAGAAAACCAGTGTTTTTGGCTGATGTAGACACAGGAGCTGCTGTTCTACTGCTGCCTCACCATGAGTTCAGGCCGAACAAAGGATTTTAAAAACAGAAGACATTTCATCTTACTGATGGAGGCAGCAGTGGATGGAGAACCCGCAGTGGATGGAGAACCCGCTGTGTTCTGTGGCGTTAAATTGCTGTTTTTCTCTATGGACTTTGGTGCAGGAGAGTGAAGCCGTAGAGAAAGCAACACAAACGTCACTTTGCAGCTGGAAACTGAGCTTTTAATGACAAGATAAAGACACAGACACATTCTTAAGGTATTGTTAAGCGGTCATATTTTTATGGTAAGAGGGGTCACATGGTGTTGCAGTGGCTAGGTCACCGGTTTCTGACCTTTCCGTGACCCTAATGTGGCTAAACTCAACTTTAACTGTCACTTAAGTTCAATTTAGTTACGCAATTTAATAGTTTAGGAATTTAAATAGATTGGAAATTATAAAACACTTTCCCTTGAGGTGATTCAAAGTACAAAACTTTCTTTTTAAAACTCAGTGTAAGCTGCACCTGTGGTTTCCTGACGATTTTTTACTCTTTTTGTTGCTTTAAAATAAAAAAAACACTGCTGTCTACCAGAGTCCTGTGCACCATGTTAAGAGTTTTATGACTCATCCCAAAGTCATTTAGTTTTGTGACGAGGTTTAACCTTAAAAAACGGAAAAAAAACAACGAACAATCCGTGTTAAAACAAAACTGATTTTCTCACATTTTCAATCAACTGTGTGATTTCTTTTATCTGTTAACTGGAGGGGAAAAAGGCGAAGATGTGAACAAGATCATTTTTCCTCTGCGAGCGTGTGTGTGTGTGTGTGTTTGCCTTATATTTGGAAATATTTTCATCTTTTCCTTGTTTAACCCAAAACTACACAAACACACACAGACACACACATAGCAGCTCAGGAGTGTGACATATCATGAGGTTTTCTGTTCCGATTAGGGCTGCAGCTAACGTCAGCGCTGTTTTCTAGACGGTGGGGATGTTTAATAATTGAAGAGTCGGAGAGCGGGCCTGTCACACCGGCTTGTCTCCAATGTTTCCTACGCAATTAGACGCCGGGAGACATTTGAAGAGGACCCATGAAGGAAGGAGCGAGAGAGAGAGAGAGAGAGAGAGAGAGAAAAAGAAGGAGCCACAAAAAAGTGACATGTGAACTTAAAGGGAAATTAGCTCTTCACACGAGTGAAATGTGAAGGTTACTTAGCGATGCTTAACTCAGACTGCGACTGTGTGAAGTGCGTGTTTGACTCAGCCGCGCTGTGAAGACTGCGATTTTCTTTACTTTGAGCTCGGCTTCAGTCAGCGAGATCACAGACGGGAGTGAAAAATAATTTTGACTCCAGGCACACGGGAAGAAGAAGAAGAAGAAAAAAACCTGAGATGTCGAAATAATGAGTTCTCTTGATGTTTTCTGTGGAAGATGTGAGATGATGATGCAGACAGATGCACCACTCACTCACACACACACACACACAGAACATTAGCATGTGTGCATATACAGTACACACTCACTCACTCACTCACTCACACGAATTCATGAAACATTGACCGTGTACATGGGGAACTTTTTAATGCGGGCTTAAATGTCACACGGACCGTTGACGTTGTGACACGGGGTCATTGGGACGGTGCATCCGTTCAGAATCAGATACAGCTTCACAGAAATCTGTTCAAAAGACATTTAAATACAGATCTGCACCATACGTGTTCATACGTGAATCAGAATCTAAATCCAGATGTTTTCATACTGAAAACTGTACGACATGTAACATGTGCGACATAACCGCCTGCTGGGGGATTAAGATACTGCAGTTTAGCCACAAATGCAAACAAATAAAGAATTATAAGTAAATTCCATCTTTACACTCTTCATGTTCAGAGTGGAAACTGGATTGACTAGGACTCTGTAAACCAAACACTTTCCTGCACCAAATTCCATAGAGAAAAACTGCGATTTTACAGATGTAGATGTTATCAGGTGTAGATGTTATCAGGTGTAGATGTTATCAGATGTAGATGTTATCAGGTGTAGATGTTATCAGGTGTAGATGTTATCAGATGTAGATGTTATCAGGTGCAGATGTTATCAGGTAGATGTTATCAGGTGTAGATGTTATCAGGTGTAGATGTTATCAGATGTAGATGTTATCAGATGTAGATGTTATCAGGTGCAGATGTTATCAGGTGGATGTTATCAGGTGCAGGTGTTATCAGATGTAGATGTTATCAGATGTAGATGTTATCAGGTGTAGATGTTATCGGTGTAGATGTTATCAGATGTAGATGTTATCATGTAAGTGTTATCAGGTGCAGATGTTATCAGGTGAGATGTTATCAGGTGTAGATGTTATCAGGTGTAGATGTTATCAGGTGTAGATGTTATCGGTGCAGGTGTTATCAGATGTAGATGTTATCAGATGTAGATGTTATCTGTAGATGTTATCGGTGTAGATGTTATCAGGTGTAGATGTTATCAGCAGTAGATGTTATCAGGTGTAGATGTTATCAGGTGCAGATGTTACAAGATGTTATCAGGTTGTTATCAAGATGTTATCACCAGCAGGTGTTATCAGATGTAGATGTTATCAGGCGTAGATGTTATCTGCGATGTTATCAGATGTAGATGTTATCTGACAGAGATGTTATCAGATGTAGATGTTATCAGGTGTAGATGTTATCAGATCCAGGTGTTATCAGGTGTAGATGTTATCAGATGTAGATGTTATCAGGTGTAGATGTTATCAGATGTAGATGTTATCAGGTGTAGATGTTATCCTTAGATGTTATCAGGTGCCAGATGTAGATGTTATCAGGTGTAGATGTTATCAGGTGTAGATGTTATCAGATGTAGATGTTATCAGGTGTAGATGTTATCAGGTGTAGATGTTATCAGATGTAGATGTAGATGTAGAACAAAGACATCAGCACGAAAGGTTCAAAGACGTATTTGTGCGTCCGTTAATAAGTCACATCATTTTGTGTCATTTCATGTGACGTTATTTTTTTAAGAGACTGTTGGAATTATAAAAAGCAGTAAATACACATGACAAATGTGCTTCCACCGCATCTGTGTTGGCCTGCGATCCCTGACAGCCGCTCCTCTGCGAGTGCATCTCCCTCACCCACATCATCATCTCGCACCGCTGACACCGGCGTATCTCGCGCCGATCATAAGTCACAGGCAAATGACCCAGATCCTCCGCAGCGAGACAGGAAACCTCCACGGGGCCTGTAAGCTGTGTCATTACACCGTGTCATCTTTATGGCACGGAGCAAAGCCCGGCTCTCTAATTACATTCTGCCTACTTCATTTAAAGCAGACAGCGACGGAGCAGCAGGTAAACAATGCATTAAGAATGGAGCGCTCTCCTCCTGCTCCACGGACGCTGGTGTTGTTCTGCTGCCGGCTGTCGTTCTCCTTGTTGTAAAAACCTGTGGGAGCAGAGACAGCAGAGGTTCTCCTGAACCTCCAGCCTCCTCTTCCCTCCTCTGCAGCCTGTCCCTCAGAAGGACTTATGAAGGTGAGTGGCTGTGTGACAGGCCGGGGAGCATAAAGAAGACAAACCGGGGATAAAAAATTAAATAAAAAGTAGCTGTCTTAAAGCGTAATTGCACTTCTTTGCTGAGCATGCTCTCAGATATATGAACCTGATTTACTGTCGGCGCTGCTGCCACAAATCAGAGGGCCCCTCTGAGAAACACTCGTGCTATGAAATTGTTTAATCTCATCAAGTTCTGCTTTCACAGCAGGCCATAAATCACATAGTCTTTGTTATCATAGACCTCCATGAGCGCCTCTGAGGCAGGCAATGGATCGTGGGTATATATAATCTTGACTGCGCAAACAGCAGGGTCTGAGCGACCTGAAATACTTTCATATTAGCCGCGGTGCAGCTGGCGGAACACAAGCGCCCTGATGGATATCTCATTTCCTGCGCTCCGCATCCATTTCCAGCAAATTATTACTGCATAAATTTCTTGTCAACAGAAAACGGCCAATTAATTAAGTTAAAAATGCACTCGTGATCACATTTACACGGCGAAACAGGAGAGCGGGGCAATTTTCCACTGAGTGAATTTACCGCAGGGGTCACCGTAATGAATGATTTTTAAACTTTGTCGTAAAAGTTGCAGACAGGCCAATATCTACACAGGAGCCGCGGCGCGGATCTAACCCGTGACACATTTGCATAAAGAATATTTATGTGGAAATGCTAGAGGACGGCGGCCAGGGCGCAGGAAATAAAGTTTACAACTGCAAAACAAAATGCACGCCAACCTCTGCCCCGCGAGTATTTCATCAACGGAGACGCAGGAAGGATTGGATGGAGATCATGGAGGCAACCTTTTGCCATTTAAGATACAGAATGTACACATTTAAGAGAGCTGAATGAATTATTCATCATGTGTGAGGTTGGGTGTTTGCGGAGGGGGGGCGGGGAGCAGCACGCGGGGGGGGCGGCGGGTAGGAGGCTGTTTATTCAGCTTGGGCAGTTTATCAGACGTTGAGGATCCCACGGCTAGGGATGAGCTCGTAGATTTATCTGTGTTTGGGCTCCAAAGCCGATAAATCAAAGGGTGTAATCATGCTCGGTGTGGCCCGGCTGTGACCCCTGACTGAACTAATGACACTGTGATATCTGAGACCCCTCTTCCTGTTCCTGGGTTAGACCCCTAGGTTTTAGTCCCTTGTCAAACAAGAAGCTAATTTAAGACACAGAGAAAACGAGTCCCTTCGTCGACGTCACTCTGTCCTGTTTACACCAGTGTTTCCTGAACTTTTTATATGGACACCTGCGTTTAAAAGATGACAAACCATCACCAAATTCACACGTCACTACTTTTACTGCCATTGCTGTAACGGCTAATGTTGTTTTGAAGAGCTAAACCAGCTTTTCCTGGAGATAAATGTTTCATAAATGAATCACAACTTACACTCGTGTCCACCCTCATGCTAGCTAATCCCACAAGTAACTTTATGTTGAGTATATTTTGTAAAATGTTGTGTTTCATTGACACAGCTGGAGTCACTTCACATGTATCCTCATGCTAGCTTAAGTCAGAGACAACAGTTTGGTTAAATTAGCTGCTAAATTTACTTCACTTTAACTTGTTTGTTTTATCAACAAAGCCTTGTTCATGCTGGGCTAACCTTAAAGGTGATTTATAAGGGTTTATTTATTAAAGTAGCAGAGTTCACATCCATTCTCAAGCTAGCTTACTCTCATTTCACAGTTTAGCTAACTTTAGCTAACTTTACTCTGCATTAAATAAACAAAACGGGAGTTCATCCTCAAGCTGGCTTACATTTTCTTTAAATGTTGTGTTACATTAAAAAAAACCCATTGTAAGTTCATGTTATGCTAGCTGACCTCACAGGTAGTAGTTTGGCTAACTTTAGCTGCACCACACCAGGACTTTCCTTACATCCACTCTCATGCTTGCTTACCTCAAAAGGTGATTAGCTAACATCAGGAACAGTTTGCGACAGAAAAGCGTCACTCCGGTGTTTCTTGCAATGGCGACAGACAAACAGCCACAAACCATTTAAGCAAGTAGTATAGCTGTAGCGAGTTCTTTAACTTTCCTTACATCCACCCTCATGCTAGCTGACCTCACCGGTGGTAGTTTGGCTAACTTTAGCGGCACTTTGTTTGGTTTTCTTAACAAAAGAGGACTTTCGTTCAATCAATCATCAATCCTCAAGCTATCTTACCTTAACAGGTGATTAGCTAAGGTACAGTTTGTTCATCATGGCATGGAACGGCTTGATTCAGTACGCATTTTTTTTGCATTTCCATTAGCAATAGTATCTTGCTGATGTGGCACAGCCCACATCCTGGCTACTAAGTAAAGGTACTGTTCGCAATCGAAACGTGAGCCTGAGGGCTTTACCGTTCCAAATGGTTCCATACTAAACCGAGCCATCAGCCATCAGTATCAAGCTGTAGGAACTGTAAACTCCGTCATGTGACTCAAAGATCAAAGTTCAGTAAATTGTTGACAAAAACTATCTGCACATTTATTTGGCGACCCTCCAAAGCAACAAAAACCCTCTCACCAACCATCTGCGCGTCCTGACAGGGACACACAGCGTCTCTACAGCGACTCAGCAGACGACTGTGCGACGTTGTTTTCGTCAAACAATAGAAATACGTATCGATTGCAGGACGTACACACGGCAAGTTCCCAAAGCCAGCGATCACAACAGCGTTATGTAAAAAGATAGAGCCGCTCGTGTTCCCCTCCCACGGCAGAGGCTTTCTCCTGGACTGAGCGCGCTCTGATTTATCATGTCTTCTGCGAGCAGGCTGTCCGCTGATTAAGCCAGTGGAACTTTGTTTCACTCTCCTCTCTCTTTAATCTGTCTCTCAGCGAGATAAATTAGCCAGTGCCATGCCAGCTCCCTCTCTCTTTACCTCCCCCGTCTCTTCCTCTCCCTGTTTATCTTCTCTGTCTGTCACACACTGGGAGGAGAGCAGACACATCTGCTGCTGCAGGAGATAGCACCGGGGCTACATCCCTGGTCAGATTTGGCCCAGAGTGTCTGTGACTGAGGACGAGAGAATGAGTGTATTTTTCCTCCTCTCTTTTCTCTCCTTGACAACACCCTGTCAAACAGTCTCCCTCTGCTTGGCTGCATTTATGCTCTTTGTTGTCGGCGTATAAATCTGAGAGTATTTATGATCTGCAATCCCCATTCTTAGTCCTTTAATGGCGACACGTTTGTGGGTGAATTAAAGCGGGGTTTTATTCACTAGGCTGCGGGCCAGAGCGAGGCCTGGGCGCCTCTGCCTGTGAATGTTTTCCCCGTCTCTCTCCACTCTTTGCTCGGCGGTAAATCACACTCATTGTCAGGCGGCGCTTAGTTAGTGTGCGTCATCGGGGAGAGCAGGAAGCACCGGACATAATTCTGTCCTTCAGTGGAATTTATCGTATTGGTAGCTTTGTAATCTCTGCCCCGTAAATTACGGCGGCTGACAGAGAAGAATTTGGTTCTGAAGGTGGTGTTCATCAAAGCTTCTTTTGGGCCAGTGATTGACCTTATCTTTCCCCCGAGGTTAACGCTCTCATGTGCAGCCACGAGATGAAATAAGAACCCGTCAAAAATCATTGTGACTGTTTGTTAGGAACGTGAAAAAATACAAAAACTTTCCCTCACAACTAAACTGTCTTCAACCTGATCCAGGTACAGTTAAGGCTGCATCCACTCTGCTGTGTTACAGAGCTGCGTTTTACTTTAAAAACCTTAACCTAAAAACCGTCATTCACTTCCTGGTAACCAATCAAAGATCTGTGGATGAAAAGTTCTGTAAACACTTTTTGTTTAAGAGGGTAAAATGAGGCAAATTTCTAGGAATTTTTTCTTATTTTTTGCATAAAATCAAAAACAAATTTGGTACGTTTTGAATGATAAAAACAATGTTTTAGTATTACAAACATGCACACAACAATTGATGATTGTTGTGTGTGCAAATATAAATAAAAATACAATCAAATAATATAAGAAATGTAATGTCATACAAATAATAAATTATACAAGGTATAAATTAATCTTAATCAAATAAAGGAAGACTAATTTAAAGTAAAGCAATCATACGCAACGGAATTTTATGCCTGAAATAAGTACAACAGTTTTGTTTAGTTTTTCCTGGTTTTAAGAAACACTGGCTAGTTTTAAGTTTTCTAGCCAAGCAAAAATGTCCCAATGGTAGATTATTATTCTTAAAGCAAGACATTTTTAAAAATACATCCGAGAATATTTGACTTACTTTTAGTCATGCTGTTTTTGCAGTGCAAACAGAAAACCCAGCTCTCGCTTATATATATATATGTATATATATATATATATATATATATATATATATATATATATATATATATATATATATATATATATATATATATATATATATACATATATATGTATGTGGTTGTGCCTGTACATGATCATGTGACTTAGGTTTTCAGGATGCAGATGACTTCTTATATGCCAGCTGAAACACTTAACAGGACTTAACTGGAATTTAAATTTAAAAAAAAACATGTTTTTTTTTTAAACAAAAACATAGTCATTTGGATACAGCCTTGTAGATATTTTAAAAACCACCATACTCTGGTATTCAGGGTTTAAAACAAACGTCTTCATAGTGACGTAAAAACACATGTGAACAGACACAGTGTTTCCAGGGAAAGAATTTGTCGTACGTCAAAGAATAACAGCATTTAAGGAGAAATATATGTTCCTTATGAGACGTAATCTTTTCAAGAATGTACTTCACTTTTGCATCACAGATTTTTGTGAGGCAGGGCTGGAAAAACAGGTCAAAAATAATAAAAAAAAATAAAGAATGGGAAAGAGAGAGAGAAGAATCAGTTCTAGGACGTGACCTTGCACAGCCGTTTTATTTCAGGTGAAACGTATAAGGCCTAACACAAGGGCACTGCTGCAGCATCTGCTTTGCAGATAGTGAACTTGGCTCCCTTTTCCACGCCAGCAGATATAAATCAGACGAGGCATCTCAATGCTAGGGCCTGACTTCTAGAGGCCAACAAATCTTTAACATGAGATTAAGGCCTCAGCGGAGTCATCTATCACCGGGTGATGGAGGAAAATATCACAGCACACTTTGGGCAACGTAGTTTCACTCGGGAGACGACTGATATACTGTACGCTACAAATGAAGGGAGCGAGCGGATCCAGCGATTCATTATTCACATTACACACTGAACCACCGGCGAGTGCTTTCTATACCATCTACCATCACCAGTTTATAGTCAGACTGGCGAGTCGTTGGGGGATTGTTCTCAGTAAAAAACCAAACATGGCTACCAGCTGCGACACAAGTAAAAGACGGATTTAAGATAAGCTTGTCTTATAAAAACTATTAGTGTACGATATCCTAACAGTGTGGACCGATATTTACAACAGGAAACTGAAGCTTCTTAAGCTGTTTCTACTCTACATCACAGCTCACAGGAGCTGTTGATCCACTGTTGCCTCCATCAGTAAAGTCACTCAGTGTTATTTTGAGAATTCAGTCTATGAAAACATCCATTTAGATTTAGCTCAGTGACACAAAGTGACCACAGGAGGCAGCAGTGGACCAGCAGCTCCTGTGTCACTGTGAGCTAAAATATTGATCTACTCTATGCGTATGTTTGCTGTGGGAGAGTGAGTGGTTAACGTCCTCCAGTTTTCTTTCATAGCTAACTGTCTCTCTGTGACGGATAGAATTTCTTCTTTCTCTATCTATAGAGTTAGCTAGATAGCTATACAGCTGCGTGGTCAACTAGCCTACCAATTAGAGCTTGCTATCAAAGTAGCCATCTAACAACCTGCCTGTCTAACTACCTAGTGAGCTATATAGCTAACTGATCAACAGACAAACTGTCTAGCTAGTTAGCTAAAAAAACAACAACAACGTGGTCTATCTATCTTGTTAGCTGCATAGCTAGGTTGCTAACTACCAATGATAGGTAACTAGCAAACTAGCCATATAACAACCTGCCTGTCTAAGTGAGCTATATAGCTAACTGGTCAACAGACAACTTGTCCAGCTAGTTAGGTAACAAACCAACTAACAACATGTTTGTCTATCTTTCTTGTTAGTTAAGTCGCTAAGTGTCCAACTGTCATCGATAGCTGGCAAGCAAACTAGCCACCAACGTCCGTGCCTAGCTATCTAGTTAACTATAGCTAACTGGCCATCTAACAGGTTGTCTTTCCATCTGGTTAATGCTCTTAACAAGTTAAAGAAGATAAGTGTCTTTCACAGAATATAATCACTGTCTTCTTCTGTATTTTAATTAATCGTAGTAGAATTTTGGTGCAAATGTCGACAACAAAGGCAGTAAAATAAAGCAAAGCTGCTAATAAAACATACATAACTACAGTGAAGTCTCTTGAACCTTTAAAGGTTTATTTAAAAAGACACTAGACTGTCGAGATAAAAGAGAACACAGATGGTGACGACCCCCAAACAATGACGCTCGTCTCCCTGTGGCCTTTAAAAAAAACCACATGGCACATTTACATATCAAGCCGCTATAGCACGACATGTAAACACACGCTCCCGTCAGACGTCGCCAATCGTGGCCAATGAGAAATAACTTCAGTGTTCGTGTTCATGTTCAGGCCTGAAAGAGAGACGTCTCATGTCATCACCCGAGAGAGATAATGGAGTCATTATACATCCTTTATCTCACACACACACACAGTGAAAAAATAAATTCCAGCACACTTGAGTGCAGTAGCTCTTCTTCTCTTCTTCTCTTCCAGGGTTTTCATCTCAATAGCTTTTTATCTGAGCACTTCACTTTGCAAAGCCTCGCTGGGAGGCAGCTCCTCCTGATATGTTAATTGCCGGGTACTTAAGCGCTAAAAGATTAACATAAAAACCCCCTTTAGAAACAAGCTAATAGTTTATGATAATTGGAGCGTGGCCTTTTGTCTGTCCATCATTACATTTGCCTTCCGGCGCTAATTTTATCAAGGGGCCGTAAAATATCATTTAAACAAAGTTTCACTTTCAGGATAATTAATAGTGCAAAGTGTATTATTCAGTCGAGCCACACTGGTGCCGTTAACAATATGGCAAGTAAGCTATAATTAAAGTATTTTATTTTATTAACCTATTCATAACGCTGTGCAAATGATGACACAAGAAAAGGTCTCTCTTTTCTTTTTTTTCTCTTCCGTCTGTTGAAGCACAGTCGCCGTGGCAATTACAGCGTTAGCGCAGCTGATTGAAGCGTTTCAATTAGCGTGTGTAGCACGACTAACACACACACACACACAGTGAGACGGCACACACACACACGCAGAAGAATGTGCTGCGCTGACAGATCACAACTTGTGACATTTTAACCTGGATTTGAACCTGTACCGAGTGAGATTTAAAAATATATATAATCCAGGTGAAGAGAAGGAAAAAATCCCAGAAAATGATCCAATTTAGAAGCAGCCACAGCAGGAGATTATTGTTTAATGATTTATCTGTCAATTATTTATCAATTAGCTGTTTGGACGTCATAAATCAGTGTTTCCCATACTTTGTAAATGTGGAGCCACTTTTTGTGTCAAAATTCATTATTTCAAAGAGATATTCTTCCTTTTTTACATGTTGTTTAAACCATATGCACATAAATCTGTTGGTAAAATTCTGCAAATTTGTTTGGCGACCCCAAAATTAATCTCCCGTGACCCATCTGTGGGTCCCAACCCAGACTTTGGGTTTCACCATCATAAAGAGGAGCAAAGAAAGCGGGACATTCACATTTATGGAGCTAAAATCACAACATTTGCAACAAAAATTTGTCGATTACTAAATGAATCGAGTAAAACAGACAAAAAGAACCACATTATTAATTATTAAATTTTTGCAAATCAATCAGTGTAAAATGTAAACTTTCCTGTATGGAACAGATAATATTTAAATGATCATTTATCTAAATATTCTAATTTTCTTTAGTGTTGTTGTTTTTGTCACAGAACAGCAAAGAAAATGAAAATCGTTTCGGACATTTTCTGGACCAAAACAATTCATTAGTTGAGAAAATAATCAAATCAAGGTGAATCACTTATGGAAATAACCTGCAGTAGATTTAAATCTACTTATAAAACTCACTTCACAAATGAGTATCAAAATACTTGGTTATTAATTGATTTATTGCTAAAAACAGGAACACGGTAACCATGGAAATCTTCATTAAACAATCAAATGAAATTTAATGGTTTTTTCATGAATCACTACTTTTTGGTGGTAGACTAGTCTTACTGGTCTAGTTGGTGCTGGACTAGACTTATTGGCCTAATTTTGGTCCTAAACTAGTCTTTCTGGTCAAATGTTGGTACTAGACTAGTCTTACTGGTCAAATGTTGGTACTAAACTAGTCTTACTGGTCAAATGTTGGTACCAGACTAGTCTGATTGGTCAAATGTTGGTACTAGACTAGTTTTACTAGTTTACTTTTTTGGTACTGGACTAGTCTTACTGGTCAAATGTTGGTACTAGACTAGTCTGATTGGTCAAATGTTGGTACTAGACTAGTCTAACTGGTCTAGTTTTGGTGCTAGACTATAAAGATAACATGTAAAAATGAAAATGTGTCAAAGTCATCATATGTTTGTCAGCACAGACTCTGCACTGAGTGAGTGAGTGAGTGAAATAAACGGCTGCTACATGTATGGACACATGTACAGTGTGTGTGAGTGTGACACTGACACACACACACACACACACACACACACACACACACACACACACACACACTCACCATCACTCTCATGAATAATACAAACGCTCCTTTCACCAAAAACCGCTCAAGTAGCTATTCATTCATCTGCATGTGCATCTGCATACCTGGAGCCGCATCGTGATTGGTCCTCCATTAGAGAGAGAGAGAGACAGAGAGAGAGACAGAGAGGAGAGAGAGAGGGAGAGAGAGAGAGAGAGAGAGAGAGAGAGAGAGAGAGAGAGATGTTCCCAAACAATTTGCTTGAAAACGACACAGGAATGATTCTGTTCTTTTCAGCAGTGTCGACAGCGGCTCGGCTCCTCTGCATAATGATGTCAGCGTAATGGGGTGACAGATAGACTGGGAGACCATGACATTAGCATGAGAGACGCACCAGTGAGCAGCCGCTCAACTGTGGTCTCTGAGGGCCTGAGAGACACACACACACACACACACACACACACACACACACGAGCAGCCATATATACCATTCCACTTTAGCAAACACACGACTTAATGACGCAGGCGAAAACCAGTCCCTGCGTCTCGCCTCTTCTCTTATTAGTGAGGAATCACCTCGTTCAAGGTTGGATGGAGAAGCACAGAGAGGGTCCTCAGGTTAAAGGTCCAGTATGTAAAACCTGAGCGCCAAACACAGACTGGAAGCAGATTTTCAAAAACCAGAGAAAGAATTTGTATCCGTTAAAAAGTAAATGTCACCACAGATTGAGAATAAAAGGTTGTAAGATGAATGGTAAATAAAGAGCATGGTGATTTTTCTTTTGTTGTACTAATATTTGCTTGTGTCACGTCCACTGTTTGTGCCATGTCCATCATTTCTCTAGATCAGTGGTTTTTAAACTGTGATCTAGGACCATTATGTAGAAGATGGAGGGACATTCTGGTCACATGTCGTATAATCATCAACCTTTATTCACAAAATTCAAACTAGACTAGTCTTACTGGTCTAATTTTGGTCCTAGACTAGTCTTACTGGTCTAATTTTGGTCCTAGACTAGTCTAATGGATCAAGTTCTGGTCCTAGACTAGTCTAATGGATCAAGTTCTGGTCCTAGACTAGTCAAATGGATCAAGTTCTGGTACTAGACTAGTCTCACTGGTCTAATGTTGGTCCTAGATTAGTCTGATCGATCAAGTTTTGGTCCTAGACTAGTCTGATCGATCAAGTTTTGGTCCTAGACTAGTCTGATTGATGAAGTTCTGGTCCTAGACTAGTCTTACTGGTCTAATTTTGGTCCTAGACTAGTCTTACTGGTCTAATTTTGGTCCTAGACTAGTCTAATGGATCAAGTTCTGGTCCTAGACTAGTCTAATGGATCAAGTTCTGGTCCTAGATTAGTCTTACTGGTCTAATTTTGGTCCTAGACTAGTCTGAATGATCAAGTTTTGGTCCTAGACTAGTCTAATGGATCAAGTTCTGGTCCTAGACTAGTCTAATGGATCAAGTTCTGGTCCTAGACTAGTCTAATGGATCAAGTTCTGGTCCTAGACTAGTCTTACTGGTCTATCGTTGGTCCTAGATTAGTCTGATCGATCAAGTTTTGGTCCGAGGCTAGTCCGACTTTGTCCTAGAAAATGATGCTGTGAATCAAACTGTGATCACAATAGTCAGGCCTAAATCATTTACCACCAGCTCTCGACTGTATATAGACAGTATTTATTTATATGTGTGTTGCATACTGGATCTTTAAACAGTGTGAAGAGCCTCAGTAAACAGACTCTGATACCAGAGTTCAGGACCTGAAGCTAAAGTGGACCCAGTGCAGATCTGAGCTACAGTGAAAAGCTATTTCATAGCCTGATACACGGCAGGCAGGCGTGACAGTCGAGGTTATATCTTCATCAGTGTGACAAATCCACAGTCTCACCTTTAGGAGCTAAATTTACAGCCGAGCATTTGTCTCAACAGAGTGAAGAGACAACGGAAGTCCAGAGAGAAAGTAAGACTTTAACTTCAGGAAGTCTCAGAAACCAACATTTGTCTTCACGTGTCTTCACCAGTAGAGATATCACGGGAGGTTAGTCTGTCTTTTTTAGAACAGGACAGATTTTTTTAAAGACTTTCACATGTTCAGTAACGACATGGACAGACACGACACAGAGGACATTGGGAATAGTATGATTTTAGCCAAGTTTAATACAATTTACACCAGTTTAAGTCTATGTAAAAATACTCACAGTAAGGCAGTTATTTCTGACCAGTAACTGAAGTTTGTTCCTGACTAAATCCTGATTAATGGTCACATGTTACCTCAACATAGAGGCAACACCGTTAGCATAATGTGTCATTTTGCAATTACACCACCAAACCACTAGTTGGTGATGGCAGAACTTCTAACACCATTGTGTTTTTTATATCTTTGTGTTTCGCTTAATTTCGGATCTTCCGCAAATTAATTGGTAGAAAGTGGTACAAATATATCATCTCATACTTCTCAGATCAGATCCTTAATTTGATTTATGCTTTGTTCAATTAAATTCAGGCCAGATGTGCTTTGGACTGATGTTGCGTTCCATTTACATCGGAACTCGGAAGTGACGTCTGTAGACCACATTCCAGTTGAGGAGTCGTATCTCGAGCTTACCCTCGTTAGCAACGCCAGTCAACAACAGCGATCTACTTGGTATTAGGCGCACGCAAACAGTACTAAAGTACTACATGTACGACTGATTTATAATACAAATACAACAGAAGTGCTATTTACGGTAAAAGTAGCAGAGTTTGTCTTGAAATGGCACATTGAGGTTGGAGAGATCGCTCCGAGTTTCCTAGTTGGAAATCCAGGATTTCAACTCAGACTTTTCAAAGTCATTGGGGTTGTTCTTTATACAGAGACTCTACTTGTCTACAAATGGAACGCACCATAAATACGATGATGACAATAAGTCGGCCAATCACAGTATTTGTTGTCTGTGTTGCCACAAAATGTAGGTACCGTTGAATCAGTGGCACCTGGACTTGTAGAATTCCTCTAGTCCTAGTCTAGTCAAGTCCAGTTGGCGGTGATCAAACAAATGTTGTGTTCACACCGAAAGTAATGTGTTGCTTTGCTTTGCTGTATTTTAAACAGAAGTAACGTAGCATTGTTGCAACTCTCTCTCTCTCTCGTGTGGTTTCACAACAACAACCATACGGAGCCGGACACAACGTGGCGAGTTTCACCGTTAACTTGTCTTCTGGCGATGTGCGGTGTGTTGTTGATGAAGATGAAGGTTTCTTCTCTGCTGAGATAAAGTGTCTTCAGCTCCGAGTGTCCACACAGTCTGACTGCCGCCACTTACGCAACATCATCCGGAGAATCTCAGCGCTGACTGCCTCGTGACACCTCGTCGGCGCTAATTTGTTGACCAAAGTTGAAAATGTTCAACTCAAGCGTCACAACCGATGTGTGCGATATTTAATCCATAAATCAGGCTTCAATACACAAAAATCACTGCTGATGTTGGACGGACGAACAGACACCAAAGACAGACGACGAGAGAACATTAGGGAGAGGAAGTACATTTGAAAAGAGAGAGGGAGGAGCTCAGTGACAATGGTGACGCAGGGAGGGCGGGTCTTTTACAATGATGAAAGAGCAGCGGCAGGCGGGATTATGGGCGAGTCCTGATCATTTTCAATTAGACCAAATTATCTGAGTGCTGGAATTAAACTCTCAGAGCGACTGCAGGAATCAGCTGTGAGCTGAGGGATTACAGTGACCTTATGACCTCTCTTTGAAGTCAGACACAGGCCGTATACACGGACCCTCGGAGAGTGCACGAGCGCTCGCCTGCACCCCCTACAGGATGACCGAGGGCGAAGCAGAGTTAGCTACACTTTTATGTGCAGTGAGAAAAACGTCCTCACGGGGACGGAGAACTCGCCACACTTCATTTATTCAGCGTCTGCACAGAGCATTTCAATAGTTGTTCAAACAACCTGCTGCTTTGATGAAGTGGTTTTTAAAGATTTCCAGGCATCAGTCACCGTGAGAGCGTTCAGGTCGCCCTGTGCTCAAAGAATCTGCAACGACCTGCACTATTTATCTTGAGATTGGCGTAAAATAAATTCCCGTCAGGAGTGACAAGTGTTTAGCTCTTGTCTCAACAGTTGTGTTTAAGTCAGTCCATTTGTGTCGAGTGCGACGCCATTAACCTCTGGCCCGATTAGCAGAGCCGCAGGAACCGGAGCAGATGATTGCCGTCACAGTCATGTCACACTGTTGTTCTCAGCCTGACTCGCACTGTAAACACACACGTGTCCTCTGATGGACGGTTCCCAGCTCGCGGGCTGGGTGGGATGGACGGGGAGACGGTGTGAGGTCCTGTCAGGTCCTGTCTGGTCTGGTCTGGTCTGGTCTGGTCTGGGCCACTCTCGTGCTCTCGCTCTGGCCTCAGGGAATGTTTGGCGTGAGATAACGCTGTGTTTGAAGAGCAGCTCCAGATGCTCGTATATTACAGGTTGTCCTGTCACAGTGCAGATAAAGGTTTTGGAGAAGCTCCTGTCGCCGGGACCGCACCACACACACACACACACACACACACACACACACACACACACACACATGCAGACACACGCACGCAGACACACACACTCACAGGGGGAAGATAAATGTTTACGGGAGGCATTCACCCTTCGACGGTGTGGTGCTGCGGACGCTGGAACTGTGGTTCATGTCTGAAGCAGCTCCACTGTGACAGCGTGTTGTTTGTGGCTTATCCCGTCACATAAACATGAGAATATGTTCATCCTGCTCTTAGGTACATGTGCAGTTTGATGTAAGGTATAATTCAAAAGCCCTTAAAGTGATACTTCTGAAGTGCGGTTGAATACAGTACAGCTGAAAACAAGGCTGAAAGTGGAGGAAAAACCAACTTGAGCCACAAAAGACTCCCCTAATAAACTCGACCCCAGCATTAGTGTATGTTATCTTAAGAACATGTTTGCCACTGTTCATGTCTGTTTTACAGTTATTTCCAGTTTTTCACTCCTGCACCAAACTCCATAGAGAAAATCAGCAATTTAAGCTCACATGGACACAGGGGTTGCTAATCTGTTGCCATCTTATTTAACAAGTGTGTGATAATTAAGTGAATCTATACAAAGACTTACAACCACAGAGGTCATAAAATAACATGTTTGAACTCCGTGATGGAAGCAGTAGTGGATCAGCACTCTCTCTGGACCCTTTTGAGATTGCCACAGAAGATGGATGGATGGATACCAGAGAAGGCAGAGAAAGACAGCTTAACGCTCATATACTTGTCATTACGGTAGAACCTCAGAACTTCCACAGAACGACCCACAGAGCGCGTCACATGTTTGTGACGTCAGCTTCTCAGTACCGTGATTCCTAAACGGTTGAATAACTGCCAGATATGGAAAGTTGAAAGTTATCTTGGGAAAAAAAGGGGCAGGAGAACTCACTCACTCACTCAAATCAAAATAAATCCGGCAACTGAAGAGAACGTTGCATCTTTTATATTTTAAGACACATTCAGGTTGCAGGGTTTGCCCGGTTAGCATCACATGGCGCGTCTGACACTAAACTGTCATTGACTTTGTCTGTAACTTTATTGTGTCGACACTCACTGTGTCTGTCAGCCGGTGTCCATCAATCATCATCACCGCTGAAAAATGTCTAACAATATCTTCAAAAGAGACAAGTTTGTCTCGGCAGCTCATTGGTGGAGGTCTCTGCTTCCAGTCACCGTTCATTAGAGCCGTCTGACGCGCAGCTCTTCCCTCCGTACGCCGCCCTTCATCGGTTTTATTTTCCCACTCTAATTGCATGTGAAAGATGGCCCCGCTTTGATTCTACCTCCCTGCCAAAGCGCTATCAAGACGACAGCGTCGAAAAGTGTCACACGTGTCTGTCTGCTCCTCGCCAGGATGAGGGAGCCGCGCATAGCATTCACCCGCTGAGGACAAACCAGTCTCTGCTCCTGAGATATGACGCATCTATCAGCAGCTCAGAGGATATCAGTGCTGTCTGTCAACATCACAGCAAAGAGGAGGACGAGGGGGACGAGGGGAGGACAGGATTAGAGGCGGGAGGGGTGAAAGACGAAACAGGAAGATAGGTGCTTTGAATTGCACACTCACAGCACAAGCACTCACATGTTGTCTGCTGCTTCTTTTACATTTTCACATTTGTAATATGACCGTGCTGCAGCAGCAGAGAAGGCGAAATGATGGTGTCGTGTATATGCAGATGATACATGATTTATATCACCAAATCTCACAAGTATAATCCCATACAAGCTCTGAGAATGTGGATTAAACAATCAATGTCATTGTCTTTGGAAAGAGATTAAAAGTGACATTTTTTTTACAGTTACTTATTGAACTAAAGCTGTCGTGTTTTTCCTTGGAATCAATTTTTAATATTGAGAAGAATCTTCAGGTTTCTTCATGTGACTGGACTTTTCATATTTCATGTAAAGGTTGTCTTCTTGTTGAAATATGCTTTGTATGTTGCCTACAGTATATTTGCATATTTGCCTCTTTTCTATACATATATCTACATATATATATATATATATATATATATACATATAAATAAATGCCATGATTTGTTGCTGTTGAGAGGAGCTTGTGTACTCACCATGTTCAGCTTGTTCACTGTCACAGTTTAACCTTTTCACTGTGACGTCTCACAGACCTTCTGTGGCCACAGTTTGCTGATAGAAAGGCTTATTATTGTCTGTGGGTTTTATAGTTTTATAACCCGGTGCTGCTTCTTCTTCTTCTGGGAAAAGTCATTAAATAAGTGAACCAAGCAAAGAAAAGAAAATATACCTCATGTTGAAGCTACTTTGCCCTTTAAAGAACTTTCACTCTAAAAGCCTTTGTAGGCAAAATAATGGCAAGAAAAAGCAAAAACTCAGAGGTGAATTTTAGTGGAGCTTCACTATCTTGTGCAAAATAAGCGGATAAATTATAAGAACTGAGAAAAAAAAGTGGATTCAGCACAGAATATAAAAAAAAATACTTCAGTACTTCTTTGAATATTTCGTCAACAACGCACAGTTCGCGTAGCCAGTTTTTCATTGTTGAGCCGTAGTTACTAAAATTTGTGGCATTCTCTGTCTTAAAGTGCAGCTACTTCCTGTTATTATTGATAATATTCTACAAATGATGCTATTAGCTATTAATGCTAATCTTTTACAAAAGACATGGAATAACGACTTAAACAGAGGATAACATATAAAGTTGTATTATATTTTAAAGCCATAATTACATTTCCAAAGGAAGTAGCTGCTCTTTGTTTCTTTTACAGATCACATCGCCACAGTTTGTTGTAAAATTTGTGTTATTCTCTCTCCCAAAGTGCAACTACTTCCTTTTATTATTGACAATATAGATAATGTTGTGCAAAAGATAACCTTATTCTACTTAAAATCCTGGTTATAGAATGTTTCCAAGGGAAGTGGCCGCTCTTTGCACATGCGTAGAATGAATCGTGTTTCTCTTACGTATGGCGTAGCCACAGTTTGTCTGCGGTTGACTCGGTTGTTCCGGGGACACAGAGACGTGAGTGTGAGAGACACTGAACTCTGACAGAATCTAATCAAGACTTGTCCTAACATATTACAACTGACTCTGGCTCTATCTATATCTCCCTGTCTCCTCCTCCTGGTTAAGTCTCAGTCACTCAGAGTCAAAATAGCCGAGCAGTGAAAAGTGAGACAGAAGATTAGACGAGAGAAGTGGAAACGGAGGACACACTTCCGCCTCCAATTTCAACGCAGCGTTCGACAGGACGGACGAGCTCGTCCTGAGAGATAAACGAGCTCTCCAGCGCCCGAGAGAGGAAACTGATTCTTTATCTGGCGTTGGCGCCGTTTACTGACATTAAGAATGATAATATCAATCAACGAGCTGTCAGCGGCCGCGTCGACGCACCTGTCACTCAGGTGCAACCGGTGTCGTCACCGCACGTCGCTGGGTCTGCTCCGCCTCAGCGGCGCGCTAAAAAACCCGCGGCAACATAAACGTGACGGGTTAATGAGCTTAGCAATCAACGCGAGACGAGGGGGCGGCGGCGGCGTCTGCTCTCCTCGCCTCGTGAAATATAGCTGTGGGTACAACAGATTTCTGACGAGCAGGAGAAAACACATGGCAACAGCATCAGGGAAGCGTCTGTGTAATTACTTTTGGCCATCTTTCAAAAAAAAGCCCCCTCCGCTCCCGGGAGAGAGATGTGTGACAACATGTGACAAGAAAGCCAACAGGGCTTCCCGTGCAGAATAATGGAATCCATCATCGCGGCGGCAGACACACCTGTCTGCCTCTGAGAACAATGCCACACTGCCTATTTATTAGGTGCCAGAAAAGTTTATGTTTGTTCGCTGACAGTGACAGCAACTTGATCCTTTTCATTTTTATTTTTTATTTTCTCAAGCTTTGGGGGAAAAAGGGAGGAGGAAAAAGTCTGACTCACATATTTTTTCCCTTTCTCTCGGCTGCCGCTCACTGACTCTCTTTCTTCCTGATAGCTGTCTGCTAAGAAGACAAATAACAAAGCGTGTCATTCTCCAGGAGACTTTCACTAATTCGGAAAAAAGAAAAAGAAAATGACACTTCTTCCCAATCCTCTGCCGTCTCAATCTTCCACCGGATTTTTGCCAGATACGGAATATACGTAGCAGGGAAAAGGCGGGATTTAATTATTCATGAAAAACTTTGATATCTGTATCCAGCGTGAAGTGAACTGATTAATAATAAGAGAAGAGAGATTTCATGAGTGGCAGCTGCTGCCAAGAAGCATTCCACTCAGAATTAGGAAAAATAAATAAATAAAAGTGCCGTCAACGTCAAACCAGGTTAAATCTTCTTTAGATTTTGATATTTGAAAATGTTTAGGTCGTTCAAATGTATTTAAGTTTTAAATAAACTTCAAAATTAAGCCAGCGGCAGGAATACGCCCCAGGTCCACGACCCGGTCAGAACAAGGGTCTTTCCATTAGACACTGTAAATTGACCGTGAGAGTAGATGATTGTTTGTCTCTGTGTGTCCCTGTGATGGACATGCGGTCTGTCCTGTCCTTTAACGCCGCCTTCCGCCTTATGTCGCCCTGGTATTGGCACCATGTGGAAAATAAAGTGCTCCAAGATGAGAACACTTGTCATTCATTTATTAAAGTGTAATATATGAAGTAATATTAAGTGCAACATTTTGTTTTTTATCAAAACTACAATATTAAAACATTAAAACAAATATTATTTATTAACACCTGGTTCACTTAATCCAGACTATATGAAAAAGTCAGATTACAACATAATCTGAATTAGAAAACCTTCTAGTTTGTTTTTAAAGCTCAGTGTTGGAGATTAACCCACGTTAATGGGTCAATTTGAATTATGTGCTTTTCCATGATACAGTTCCGGCATGACACGGTTTGGTCTCATTTTCCATTAATTCATAGCTCATAGTCATCATACTCAACCAATTTCCTGCTCATTACTGTTGCACTTTTACACTAAAATGACCAGAAAAGTGTCACTTTCCTGTCCCCCCATTTTTCCTTTCACCCCAACCGGCCTAAGCAGATTCTACACATCTTACAGTCCAGTTCTTCCAGAGATTTCTTCGTAGCTTTCGCCACCGTTATCCCGCTGTAAACTCCCTCTTCTTCAGGTCAGGTCACTTCCTCCCAAGCTTCCCCTCATTCTATGGGCAGCGCCACCGTGAGGAGACATGAAGTAGTGACGCCCGGTGAGTGAAACTGACACGGACTGTTTCATTTGTGAATTAAAATACTGACATTTCCCTCTGATTGTATTGCAAGAGAAAGGACGACAATCATCACCAAAAGTTTTCGCGCTCAGTGAGGATAAAGCAGCAGACACAAGGGGGCGCTCTGTGGAGAAAACAGACAGAGATGAAGTGTAGTTTGAGCCGTGGACTCGTCTCAGCGGGCGCTCACTTCACTGTCATCGTAACAGTTAATAATTAGGCCACAGAAACTCAGCGCCGCGGCGACAAAAGCCGGTGGCAACAGAGGTGGCGGCGTTATAAACCGTGTGACTGGATGATTAATGAGAGGGGCCCTCGGAGCTAAAGCAGCAATCACACACGGACAAAAGGCTGCCAGCGCACAAAAAACATGAAACAAAACACGACACGACAGGCGGCCGCCGCCGCTCGGACAGACAAGGCGTGAGCCGAGTGAGGCGGAGCGGCCGCCGCCGTGGAAACACGGCAAGTAAATAAATGATTGAATTTCCAGCGACAGCTTATGAAGACTTTATTTAACCTCGACGCTTCAGAGGGAGGAGGAGAATCCTCATTAACACTGCGACACACTGGGCTGAATGTGAGGTCTCTTCCTCTCAGCGTCAGCGACAACAAAATCTCATTTGTTTAAGAGTTTTTGTTTCTCACAGGGAGGGGACGATTCACACTTTTATTTAAATACAAACACTGTTTAAAGTGAATTCATGTTATTTAAGAATGAGAGGATGAGTGGAGTTTAGAGCCCGCTCTTAAAAGCAGAAGAAAACGGTGAATTAACTTCATAATAATCACTTTTAAATGACAGTTATTCAAAGTAAATTCAGCAAGTTATATGAGGACAACTTTATTGGTCCTTTGATGAAAGGAAGGGGAATTGGGCTCGTAACTAGAGGGTTGCCGGTTTGAATCCCTACCAGATCAGCGCCTGGAGCACCTCTCAGCAAGAGACAGAGGAGAAGAAAGACAAGGAGAAGACAAAGAACATTCGTATATAATTGGTTTGAACTTAATTTAGTCTTAAAAGACATTTTAACGTGTTTTGTTTTACAGTGGCCGCTACCACGTTTCTACAGAAGCTTGAATGGTCAAACCAAACCAGGCTAAAGCTATGCTAACAAAGAAAAAACATCAACCTTTGTGGTACATGAAGGCCACCGTAGTCTTTTTTTCCCTCAGAAAACGTCAACGTACATTTTTGTCCAACACTGTGTTTTTCGTCTCTTCTGTGAGACACAGACGGAGACGGTCCAATATTATCTTTCTCTCTCCGTCGACAGCGGGTGACATTGTGTTGATGTTTGTCGTGTGTTAAACAACACTTTAGAGCGAGGACAGACAAATGAGACTCTCTCGCTCTCTAATAGAATCCAAAAAAGAGGAAAAATATAGTGCAGGAGGCAGAAGGACTAGTCAGAGCGGTGTGACCGTCAGCGTGTGAGCGGTGGCGGCGGCGTTGTCGTAGTCGGCCTGCCACGCTGTAATTGGAGAGAAAACATATATGGGAGTAAATAAGCGGCTGTCAGCGGCATTAAAAGGAAATGTTGTGACGACTGTGAACAGCAAAGTGGAGACGAAGAAAGAAAGAAAATCAAAGAAAAGAGAGAGAGAGAGACATCCAAATATTCCAGATAATTGTTGACCTGTTGTTGCCGAGCGGGCGGCGCTGTTTATTTATTTATTTGTTTGTTGTTCAATGTTCAGGACGTGACGGGAACAAAAGTACGCGCCGCGGCGATGAAAGACGCAAAAGTGACAAGATTTTTAAATAAAAATGCTAAAATAGGATCTATTTATTTTACCTAGCGCGTATATTTTTGTGCTACATTTCACACATTGTGTGATTTCTAAAGGATTATTTGATCTTATCTTTGTGTGCAGTTTTCTCTCATAAGTAACTACAGTTTTGTCTATTTCACCCTCATTTATACTTTTATTTGACTTAATATTCACATTTTTTTGGTTTGGTTTCATGTCGCACTTGTCGACCACTTCATCAGTGGAGCAGAATAAATGAGTCCAGATTATTCTTCTAGCGCAAAACTTAATAAACAAGTTTATTTTTTCTTTTAAGGCAAAAAATCAAGAAAAAATCCCCACAAATGAGGCTTGAAAATCGATGTTTTCACTTTCGCAGGGACAATAAATGCTCGTCACGGGGTTCTGAGTATAACCACACACACACTTTCCTCATTTCCTCACCTTGAATATTCACTCATCTCCACCAACGACGACATTTTCATTCGACTAATTTGCTGGAAGTCGTTTTTGGCTGTTTGAAGGAATCAGGTCGATCAAAGACAAAGTAAAGTGATACCGAGGGAACTCCATATCTGCAACACACGAGATGCAAAAGCCCGGGAATCAATAGAGCAAAAGTGTGTGTGTGCGAGTGTGTGAGCATAGCTTTAAGCTAAGTATGGGAAGCCAAATGCAAAAAAGCTGCCACTGATACCGACATGAAAAATGCATGATTTCAGACAGAGAGAGCGAGCGCTCTCTTCTTATCTACGAGGCGAGATCAATAGTGGGAAGAGGTTACGGATTCAAAGTTGTTAACTGTTTAAAAAAGAGAGAGAGAGAAAAACATCTGTACACAATTTAGCGAGAACAAAGCTCGCTCAAAGACAACGGGAGAGGACGGAGGTGAACTTACGTGGGCTGAGAAACTTTGGTTTTCACGCGAAGAAACGAAAGGCGGAATCAAAGAGTTGAGCGTTCCGGGGGCAACGGGAGTCACGCTCGGAAAAACTCAAATCCACAACAAGCTTCAGAAACGTTCCTTTAAAACCTAAAGATGCTGCGTTTGTTTGTTTGTTTACTTTGGAAACTCTGACCTCGTCTCACACTCCGACACATAACCATGAATGTGTATAACGTGTAGAAAATGGCACCTGCCACCTCAAAAAACACAGAAACTTTATGTTTGTAAGAGTCAATAATATCTTAGAAATATGTTTGCAGTTTTTTTGGGCGCTGGAAACTGAAGTTTCACGCTCCTGCACCAAAGTCCAGGGAGAAAATCAATGAGCTGCTGCTCGACTGCTCGTTTGTCAACTTTAGTCACTTATGGAAACGTAAATGTGATGTAAAAGTGTTTGACGTGGGAGTGTACGATGTCTAACAGAAAGATAAAGCCCTGAACATGTTCTAACACAGTGTACATTAGATTTATTTAGATGAGCCTTTTATTATGTTTTTGATTGATTTGCCAGGTTTTAGGTGTCTCACACTGAAGAAACTATAATATCTGTTATTTATTAAAAAATACATATTTATAAATGACAAAATCAAACAGAAGTAACCAATCTTAATTTAATATTTAGTGTTGAGACCTCTGTGTGGGTCATTAAATATCCTCATAATATTATTAAATACATAACAACCAGTGCAACGTTTTGTCTTTTGTCAGAAATCTGGTAGAAAATATTTACTTTTAATGAAACATGATTTGAAATTGTGAAAAAAACTGTCAAACAAAATGAAATCACGAGTCAGTCCAACGAGTGTTTGTGTCTCAGTTCATTACACTCACGTCTTCACTGTGTGTGAGAGGTTTCACAATCAGACGTGACACGGGGTGAGAGGCGGAGTCAAACTCGGGTCAGCAGCCAATCACAGGGTCAACAACCATTATTATAGAATTATATACGGAAACAAGTGAAGTCAAGAACACAAAACTCCTCCTTATATATGATAAATATACTCATTATTTACAATATAATCGAAATATTATTGCGTGTAAAAGTAAACGTATGATTTCTAATATTCAGTAGCACGCTGACACTTTCCCTCTCTTCTTCATTTTACATTTTCACGTTCTTATTTCATTGTTTTGTTGTGTTTTTTATTGTGATTACATTGAAAACATTGACTTGATTGATATTTTACAACAAACTAATGAATCCAGATGATAATTGTTAGTGTTTCAAAATAAGAGTCAGCTAGTTGACAGCGCTAATCAGAGAGCTAACTCACGCCTGGCCTCTGTGCTGACCTTTGACCTGCGGCAGAGAGAGGACGGACGGACAGAAGTGAGTGAGTGAGGACGAGTGAAAGACACAGAGGAAAAGCTAACAGATCAAAAGCTGAGGTTTGACTCCGCGCCGCCGCGGCTAACAGCTAGCAGCTACCCTGTCACTGCTGCCTAAACAAGGCCGACACACGCACACACACACACACACACACACACACACACACACGCACACACACGCAGCTCTGTCTTCTCTTCTGATGGAGATCAGATGTATAAATTATGAGCAGCTGACAAAGTCGACTCCAGCGCCGCCGGCGTCTCATCAATCACGAGCCTGTGTGTCAGCAGGTAACTGACGTGGCCCCCGGAGGCACTGCAGCCCCCAACACCACCACCACCACCCCTTTACACGTGTGTGTGTGTGTGTGTGTGTGTGTGTGAGAACAGCTGATTCAGCCCAAAACTGCAAAGAGGAGAAAAAAATAATTCGTACAACTTCCACTCACTCAGTGGAAAACATCCAGTGTACGATGTTATCGCACATCGCGATAAAAAAAACTTCACTTAAAGAGCTGTAAATTAATTCAAAAAGTGATATTTGGTGAACTCTATGTTTTAGTGTTTATAACGTGTAAATGAAACTGATGTCATCACTTAAATCATATTCCAACATAAACCTTCACTCGTAGAAAGATGGAAAGTCTTTAAAGGATTCAAATTAGCGTCAGACATGTAACTTGCAGCATGGGTGGAGTCCTGAACGTCCACTGAGATCATTGCTATTAACGACTTTTCCCACAATCCTCAGTTTCCCTCCGTCGACAGATTTGAATAAAACTTTGTTTTCATGATGCTGGATTTCTCTGTGTTTTCACAGATGTTTGAGATTGTGTGTGTGTGTGTGTGTGTGTGTGTGCGTGTGTGTGTCAGTGAAAGCAGTGTAATTACAAGCCGCACGTTGTCAGTGTCTGATTTCACTCTGCTCCCAATTACAGGCCAATCACAGTCTGTTCACCGCTCACATTTATCCAGAATTAAAGCCCGATTCCACTGCAATAATTACAGGCTTCACTGTCCAAATACAGCACATTACATCAGGATTACACATTCATTACATAGTTAATGAAAATATGATGGGGGAATTAAATAGACATGTGATTATTTTAATAAAAGAGCCCATTTTATTAAAAACCACGACAGGGACACGATGAAAAAATGATTTTTAGCCACTAAACTTCAGATTCAGAAATAGAATCTTTATCATACATTTTCTGTGAAGAATTAAGATTCTCACTGCTTTGTAACCTGCACCAAATCCCATAGAGAAAATCAGTGATTTTACATCACAGCAAACAGGAGCTGCTGACTCACTGCTGCCTCCATCAGTACATTAAAAAAGGATTATTTGGTGAATTCTGCATTTTAAATCATTAGCTTTGATTCACCTGAATGACACAAACTCACCAAATGAAGCAGCAATAGACTAAAAAGTGCTGCTTCCCATGAGCTAAAATCACAGATTTTCTCTATAGAATTTGGTGCAAACCTCAGTTTCAAGTTTTACACTTAATCTGAAGTAGATTACAATAGGTGAGTTTTCTTTAGGTTTCTTTTTCCTTGTGAACCCGCTGTCAGCCATGTTTTCTCTGGTGGCGGGGCATTGACAGTGCACTGTGATGACTGTGTGTCTGTCAGTAGACTTCATACAACCGTGCTTAAAAAAATAAATAAATACTGAACTATCCCTTTAAGACTGACTTTCCATTCAAGGCCAGAGAGGAAAAAAAAACCAAAAAAAACATTCACTCCTCGAGGAGCGAGCGGGTAAAATAACCTCAAACCACATCAATGCAAAACTACACAATGTTTGCACACACGGCTCAGAGCAGGTAACGTTTGCTCACGCACACACATCGTATCGATCCCGCTGTCTTCAAGTGAACTTCAAGAAGGAGGGAGAGGAAAATCTTTGACTCCCCACGGGGGACAAGCGGGAGAAAACAGCTCATCGCAGCACCAAAGAGAAGGAGGCCTGTCATGTTCTCTGTGATGAGCTGAAAGACTGGAGGCGGCCTGGAGCAGCGGGGTTTTCCTTCCCCCGGTAAACAAAACCTCCAAAAACAAACAGTTCCACCCCACGGAGACAGAAAAGACGGGACAGTGAGACAAGACGGAGGAGCAGACAGGTGTCGGGCGTAAAGGGTGACATCTGTGACGGAGGGCACTGAGGGAGAAGATGGAGGAGGTTGTTTCATGAAAGCAACGTCACACTCGCTGCTGTCTCTGTCTCTGTCTCTCTGTCTCCCTGTCTGTCCCACTGCTTCACTTTGGAGTTAAGACCAGGACGTTGTGTACGTGTAACTGGTTAGTTATTAGTTTTAAAGACACGGTGATATCAACCACTAACTTTAAAGAAGAACTGGGCAACGTCAGAGTCTAAGATGTGTTTAGAGGTCGTCTCCGAGTAATATTACAAAATCAAAACAATTGTAAAAGTATCATCTGATCATAAGAGTGTAAGATTGATTTAGTATTAATATTACACTGACTTCAGAGTGTAACACGTTAACTGTAACTGTCGCATCAATGATGCCATTGTTTGGTGGGAGGTCAAGTTCTGGACACGTTATCTCTGAAAAGCCTTTTCTGTCGAGAAAGAACGAAAGAAAGACACAAGATGTCTGGAATTCAGCTGACAAAAGCACTCAGTCGTCCTGAAATCTGATGAGTCTGACAGGAAGTGAGTCCATCTGATCCGCTGTCGTCTCAGTGCTGTCTTACAGGGACACAGAGAGGACGGACGGGGACGCTCCTCACTGTGCTTTTAGCGCAGGTGTGATGAAAGTGGGAGCCGCTGCCGCTCAGGTTACCTCCCGAACACGTCCACTGACAGACGCTGCCAGCTGGCAGACAAAGAGCTGGGGAGTGATGCCCGTCTGTCTGTCTGTCTGTCCCTCTGTCCGCCCGTCGTGGCTCATCCGTCTGCCTGCTGCATCGTAACACAATATCACATCGTCCCAGACCTGCTACGCTATCATATAACGTGTCTGGATGATGAGTTACAGTTTTAGGTCGAGGTCGAACAACATTCTAAACAACACACTAAACAACACACTGAACAACATGCTAAACAACACGCTGAACAACATGCTAAACAACACGCTGAACAACATGCTAAACAACACACTAAACAACATGCTAAACAACACGCTAAACAACACGCTAAAAAACACGCTGAACAACACACTGAACAACACGCGAACAACAAACAACAACACACTAAACAACACGCTGAACAACACGCTGAACAACACGCTAAACAACACGCTAAACAACATGCTAAACAACACGCCGAACAACTCGCTAAACAACACGCTTAAACAACAGCTGAACAACACACTGAACAACACACTGAACAACATGCTAAACAACACACTAAACAACACACTAAACAACCAATTTAGCAGTTTCAGAAAACACAACATCAATGATTAATGTTAGCAGCTACAATAGCCAGACACCATAGCATCAATGTTTGTTGTTAGCAGCTACTATAGTCAGATCATATAGTCAGTCACAACAACTTTAACCAGACGCTGTAACAAGGTATTTAGCAGCTACCATAGCTAGTCACTGTTTAGCATCACTGTTTAATGTTAGCAGCTACTGCAGCCACTGGTGTTGGATGTTAGCATGTATATTTGCCAAACAGTGCAAAAGTAGTGTTTGACTTTAGCAGCTACTTTAGCCAGACAAAGTAGCATCAGTGTTTAATGTTAGCAGGTACAGGCTATTATATTAGCTATTTGACTTTAGCAGCTAATGCAGCCGCATGAGTTTGATGTTAGCAACTACTTTTGCCAGACGCGGCATTAGTAGCATTAGTGTTTGACTTAATTAGCAGCTAATGCAGCTGCTGAAGTAGCATAGCAGCTGTTGCGGTAATGGCTAAAGTCAAACCATGGCATCTGTTTGAGCTGATTTGTGAGCCAACAGAGAAATATCTTTCTCATAATTCTAGTTGAAAATCATGTCGTCATAATTGTTCAGAGCTTCATTTCCTGTTTGAGATAACAAAGAAAGATCTTCCAGAGTGGAACAGAATGAGTTTGTTGCTACAAGGTCAACGCTGTCAGTTTGACTGTTCCACTGCTGCGAGCACTTTATCACCGAGAGGTAAACGAGAACAGAGTAACAGTCGTGGAGAGAGAAAGTGTGTCAGAACGAGTGTGTTTGTCACACACTTCCTGCGCTCACTTCATCAGCCTCGGTGAAATGACAAAACTGCCCGGAGAAGTTATGCTTGGAATAAAATATGTATTACTACTCATGACTCTCAGAGTATCTGATTTCAGACGTGTACAGGTCACTGGCTCCGGTTCAGGGTTTTAAGTGTGGTACTGTACGCGGACGTCAGGGGTTATTAATCCGTCTGTCTGCAGCTACAAATAAGAGACGAATGAAACTCCCTCTGGTGAGAACACCACACCTTTGACAAGCGCTGAAAAAAAAACGATTTGACACTTAGAATTAAAATAATAACTGCCACGATGACTCACAACAACTGAAAAAGTCTTTGTTTTGGCACATGAAAGATTTTCATGTCATTCTTGACAGAGGGTGGAAGCTCGCACGGGCAGTTACAGGTACAGTGAGCTGGATTTATTTTGGCGTTATTCATTAACAATTGCATAAAACCCTGATGTAAATCAAGCGATGTGACAGGAAAACATATTCTCTGGGCTGTTTTTACAGCTTTACGACAAATATACTGCGTCCGTTTTGAATGAATAGATGTAGTTTGGTGAAAAGCACCCGCAAAAAAACACATGAAGAAAGAAAGAGTTGGACAATCGAGGCAATTAAATTAAGATTTTAGAGATGAACGGAGTCATTTGTCATGTGTTTGTGCTCATACTTGTATTTCAAGAACCTGCTAATGAAATTCAACAATAAAAAGATTCAGTTTTGCCTGAAACAGCTTCAAAACAAAGCAAAGTGAAGATGATACATAGTTTTCTGCCAGTCTTTCACAGCTCTCCCCCTCTCTCTCTCTAACAAGAACACCAGAAGAATGCCGCTCGAGTGTCACTTGACCCCTGTGACCCTGCAGCGACCTCTGGCGCACCCTGGGCAGCGCTCGCTCTTTCACATATTTCCAACAATGTCTCCTTCACCTCATCTGTCTCCCTCTTCACCGCCGTCCAATTCTCTCATCGCCCTCCTGCTCTGATCCCTTTCTTCAGCCTCCATTCACCGGAGAGGAGCTGCTCTCTCCAGCAGAGGAAAACACACGGATGAGCAGCGTTTCAGGGTGATGGGAAAAAGGGAACTGTGGTGTTTGTGAAATGCAGAGTGGGTACGAGTGAGAGTGTGTGTGGACTGTGGACTGTGTAAGAGCACACTCCAAACTCCTACTTCCACAACACAGTACAAGAGGCAGCTGAGCACAAAGAGTCAGACTCTGGTGAGAGAATGTGATAAACAATAGGTGGTCCATGAAGAATTCACAATACAAGGCCTACCATGACAATAATGTCATTCATGGCCCAAAATAATACCACGATACATGGTCTACAATATTATCGCGATACATGGTCTACAATTTTATCGCGATACATGGTCTACAATTTTATCGCGATACATGGTCTACAATTTTATCGCGATACACGGTCTACAATAATATCATGATACATGGTCTACAATATTATAGCGATACATGGTCTACAATTTTATCACAATACATGGTCTACAATAATATCATGATACATGGTCTACAATAATATTACAATATATGGCCTACAATAATATCGTGATATATGGTCTACAATAATATTGTGATATATGGTCTACAATAAGATCACGATACACGGCATACAATAATATTGCGATACGTTACTACAATAGCATCACGATGCATGGTCTACAATAATATCACGATACATGGCCTCCAAAAATATTACGATACATGGTCTACAATAATATTGTGATACATGGCCTACAATAATATCACGATACAGGGTGTATAGGATTGCCTATAATAATCATAATATCACGATACATGGTCTACAAAAATATCATGATATATGGCCTACAGTAATGATAATATCGCGATACATTGGCCACAGTTATGATAATATAACGATTGGGTAATTCTGTGATAAATGATACGTTGCAAAGACAGTCATATAAAAATACGATGTCTGTCTAACTGAAAAATAAACAAATGCTCCTGCTTCTCTCAGGTTGTGTTGCAGTGGTAACAGATAAACAGGACGTTCCAAACATCCCCCTCCTCATCAATGCTCTCTCGCTCCTCCTGGTTTGTTTTTTTGAAACAAAACCTCCAGCTAGCTTCGGGTTTGCCCTGAGGTCTCCTCCCAGCTAGACACGCCATGAACATTCTCCAGCAGGAGGCACCCAGGAGGCGTCCTGATCAGAATCACAAAACCACCCCAAACTAGCTCGCTTTGAAACTCGAGGCAGGGGCTCCCTCCAGATGTCCGATCTCCTCGTCTATTTTAACACTGAGGCTAGACAACTTTGGAGGAAACTACTTCCTGTTGTATGTTTCCATGACCCTTCTCTTTTGTTTTGTTTTATACGCAGCGTTCCATTCTTTAACATCTGTCTGTGTCAGTCTAGAGTTCCACGCATTCCATTTTAGTAGACCAGGAAATCACCCTTATTTGTGTTTCCTTGTTTTCTTTGAGAGCTGACTTCACGTGTGGGTGCTCACAGCCTTTCTCATGTAACCTCATGGGAGTTTGCTATGGTTCTCACAGAAACTTCACCAAAGCAAGAGCAAGACTCCAACTGGACAGGAAAATGCTGCGCTACAGGGAGGACGAGCATGGACCCATGTGGATATTGAAGATGAAATTTACATCGTGAGGAACCGAGCGTGACACAAACATTTTCATTTTCTACCAATAAGAAGACTTTTCCTCAAGATTTTGAGGCAATGATGTTGGACGAGAAGACCTGGCTCACAATCTCCTGTTCCAGTTCATCTCAAAGGTGCTGGATCATGAGGTCAGGTTCTTCCACAACAAACTCAAAGTCAAACCATGTCTTTATAGTCGTTGCTTGTGCACTGGGACACAAACATGTTGGAATAGAAAAGGACCTTCGTCAAACTAACGGCATTGTCCAAAATGTCTCGGTATGCTGAAAGCGTTAAGATTGTCCTTCAGTGAAGATAAGAAGGTCTAGAGATCAAAGCCTGATAGAAACACATGAATGTGTGTAAAAACAGGTGTGTCCATATAAACCTGACAGACTGTGTCTGATCTTCACCAAACCACTGGGTGATTATGTTTGGAAACTATCAATACAACGACTTGAACTTCCTGATGAACCTTCCCTCATAAACGTCCCCCGTGTCCTCCTCGGGCTGAAAGTGTGTGGCTGTGACGCGACTGAAGCTGCCTGCGTGACACGGTCGTGCGGCCCCTGACAGGCCCCTGACAGGTTCCGCCCTTAACGCACCTCATTTGACTGGTTAATCCTGAGGAAAACCTTTTTCTTTTTTTTGTCTCGCGGGTGTAAAGGTCTGGCTTCCCTCAACCTACAGTACAACCTTGCGTCTTAGCCTCCAACCTAAACATGCTCCAGCCCTCGTCATCGGCCTCCTCCACCTCCACCACCACCCCCAAAACCTCCACACCTCCTCCTTCACCGTCTACCGCATGCATGCATAAGTCAGGTGTCAAGACTACCTGTCTCAACAGCAGCAGCCCCTCCCCTCTCCTGACCTGCGGATCGCCCTCAGGGACATTAATTATAGAGCAGTCTGACTTGTTGAGAGGAGGGAGACAGACAGAAAGAGAAAGAAAGGGAAGAGAGGGAGAGAGAGGGAGAGAAAGCGAGGTAGAGTGACACAGAGAGTGATAGATAGAGGAAAAGATAAATGCAGAGATGTTGTTACAGAAGCTGTCACCTCCTAATCATGTCATCCTGCTGTACAGAGGTGATGCTAAGGCTTTACTCGATCAGGTTTCCCATTCATTGCCAGAGCCGGTTGGTGGTGGAGGAGGAGGAGGAGGAGGAGGAGGTGTTGGAGGGTGAAGAGGAGGTTTCAGTTTCCCACAGAGTTCACATTTTTAAATATATAACCAAACCTGTTTTCTACATCGCTAAGAATTTAGTCACTGAACAAAAGTCTCACCTGATGAAACCAACGCCAGCTCAAGTCTTCAACATCTTAAAGATATGTTTGCCACTTTATATCAACATTACACGGACAAAGTATTTTAAACATCCAGGTCTAAGAGTATCGGATATTTACATTAATAGAACGACAACTCCTGTGTGTAAAAATCCCTGATTTTCTCTATGGAATTTGGTGCAGGAGAGTGAGCGGATTTAAAAAAAAAACACAGAAACTTCAGTTTCCTGACAGAAAAGGCAGTCAAATCGTGACGTGAAGGGGAAAAGTCATTCTTAAGATAGTGTAAACACATTATAGTGTCTATTTATTTCATAATTAATGATAATAATCATTGGCTTTGTGACCCAATCACACTCAAATGAGCTGGGGGTCAATGATGGTCAGAATGAGGCTGGACACGTGGGAAAAGTTTAAAATGATATCACAGCATTCCATCACATCACGATAAGATTTCACAGAATTAAAGGGTTTATTTTGATATGGAAGAAAATAAGAATAAGAAACATATTTATGGTGCAAAATGAATGTATAATGAGCAGTGAAATGGTTGAAGGAGGCCACAGACACAATCACTGAGCTCAGGCCTCTCCCTGACGTTTATTCCTTTCACATGTCGTTGTTAAATCATAACAAGTTCATGCTATGAATCTGTCACTTTACATAACACAAAGAAATGAAAAGGAAAAACACTGGGCCTCGACTTTGTCTTCCAGAAGAACCACTTAAAAAGGAAAGGAAACCAAATAACCCCCCCCTGCATGTTCACACAGCGCTGCGCTCGCACGCAAACACGCGGCTCTGCGCTAACGTGACATTCGTGTAGGTGTGTGTGTGTGAACTGCCACGCGTGATCACAGCGATCTGTCCAAACTCCCCCGTCTCAAGCGGCGTCTCGACAGCTCCCGTTTCTAATGGACGGAGTTGGGATTTTTCAACAAAACGCAAAACAGCAGAGGGGTCATCGCGTGTGAAGGTTAGCGCTGTCGTAAATAACGCTCAGGTGTTCGGGACTCGGTGTCAGGCGAGCGTCTTAATGACGCCGAGTTAACACGCACTAAATAACAGCTCCTCCCGCCGCGCGCTGACAGCCTCAGAAATAATTGACCGCCACGCTTTTCTTTTTTTTTTAAGTGAGACGCGGAACTCGGAGAATTCAATCCTGTCAGCTGACAGGTTCCCACACACACACACACACACACAGCAATGTCAGGTCAGGGATGCGGCCTCCTGCTAGTTATTCTGAATTACCTGGCTCTCCATAATAGGGTCTAGTTAACTAATTTCTTGACAGCGCACTCTCGTCTCGTAAGAAGATTTTACCGCCTGTCAAAACCTCTTCTTTTGTTTTTTCTCCCAAATTCTTGGCACTTTTTCAACCGAGAGCTCAAATTCAATATCCTCCCTCGCTCTCTGCGAGTGTGCCGAGGACATCTCCAATTCCACACACACACACACACACACAAGAAGGGGGGGAAATATAACCTTATTATGTTTGAAGGCGAGCAGCCGTGTGTCATTTCATCCACAAGTTCCCATGCAAAGAAAGAAAGGAAAGCTGCTGTAAAAACCACTGTAACAAAGTTGTGAAGCTCTTAGCGAGGAGGACACTGACAGCCACACACACACACACACAAAGCACAATATATGGTGTCCTGTCGTCTTGTTGTTGTCGTACATGTGTAAATCAGGGATGAAAAGAACCACCCTCACCTCTGCAAAGAGGTCACGAGGAAACCGAACGCCGCTCTCGGTTCGAGTTTTACCTGCGAGAGCAACAAAGACGACAACAGCTCGGCGGCGGTGTGAAGACTCTGCCTTGAAGCTAAAGCTCCACAGTGTCTGTTTTAAAGTTCACAAAGCGGCGGCGGCAGCGGCAGCGAGGTCTGCTTACCGTCGTGTTCCCATTCAGCCGATCATCGTCTGCACAATGACAGTAGGTGGAAGCGCCGGCTTTCATTACACAAAGTATAAATAGTGTAATCTATCAGTGCTGCCAATCAGGATGATTGATTATGGGCGGCTGTCAGGGAGCGGAGAGTGACACGTTAGAGAAAAAAAAGAGAAAAAGTTTGGTTAACAATGCCTGTGGCTGGTGCCGGGGCTGCTGCCACCGAGCCCGGTGATTAATGTGTTGTCAGCCTGTAATCCCACACCCACGCTTAATGAGGCGAGGATTTATCATCTCGCAGAGTGGCAGATGTCACGGGGAAAAAGAAGAAGAAGAAGAAGGAGAGGGGAATCCAAGAGGCTGGAAACAATATACTTTTTTCCCCGTAGCCGGCGCTTGACGCGTCTGACAAGCCCTGAAAAAAAAACCCACAAAGAGAGTTCTGTGTAAGCACAAACTTCAGCGGCACAGCAGTGACTCTCTGTCCTCTGTTCACTCTGACTGTCCCTGAACGCAGCACTGAAGTACAGACACGGCAGCAAACGGCGTCCAACGTCTCTGTCTTCACAGTTCACTCTCCGTCTTCACAGTAACAACAAAGCGCGTCTCTCCGCTTCGCTTCACTCTGACTGTCCCTGAACTGAAGTACATCACTGACACTTCACTCTGACTGTCCCTGAACGCAGCACTGAAGTACAGACGCGGCAGGGCGTCCAGCGTCTCCGTCTTCACAGTTCACTCTGACTGTCCCTGAACGCAGCACTGAAGTACAGACGCGGCAGCAAACGGCGTCCAGCGTCTCCGTCTTCACAGTTCACTCTGACTGTCCCTGAACGCAGCTGCGTCCAGCGTCTCCGTCTTCACAGTTCACTCTGACTGTCCCTGAACGCAGCACTGAAGTACAGACGCGGCAGCACGCGGCGTCCAGCGTCTCCGTCTTCACAGTAACAACAAGGCCTGCTGCTCTCTGTAAGAACATCACTGACACTGGAGAGACCACAGGAAACTCACTTTAGACAAAGTGGTTTTAACTCTTTAAAAACGACTTATTTTCCTTCATATGGATTCTAATCATCTAATATTGAATCAGTGTCGGTCCAAAAATGGGTCAAAATCACTGGATCACGTCACACGTCAATAAATACTGACAATTTGCTTTTAAAGCTCTGTTTCTCCAAACGTTCTTGTTGGGAAACCACTTTTTAAAGACAAAAAGTCTCATTTTCAACCATAACTGTAACATATTACTAATAATACACAAATTATGTGCATTATTTTGAACAATACACACATAAAAATAGACTAAGAGTTTGGCACCATTAACAACTTTCTTTGGAGACCCCTGAAAAATCACCCGCCTTGACCCAGTCTTTGGGAACCACTGCTTTAAAGAGAAATATGCATCAATATATGTATATATATATATATATATGTATATATATACACATATATATATACATATATATACACTGATTAATCTCACTATTAGACACCGTTTTTTATGTGAAAGTGAAGTTTGCGTAAAGCGCTCACTCTCCTGCACCAAAGCCCACAGAGAAACTCATTGATTGTAACATCACAGCACTCAGGAGTTGTTGATCCACTGCTGCCTCCATCACTAAGTTAAGATGTGTCATTTTGTGATTTCAGCATTTAAAAGATGTTGTTCATTTTGACCTCAGTGACACAAAGTGACCACACGAGGCAGCAATACATTACAAAAAATGACACAAATGTCAGAAATGGTTGTCTAACAGTGAGATAAAGACGTGAACATGTTCTTAAGATATCATAGACTTAAGGTGGGATCAATTTTAAGGAACCATGCCTTTAAAATGTGTTCCCGGGGGGAGTGAGGGATAAATGTAAAAGCCTTTTTTTTTTTACAATCATTAGCTTCTCTTTAATAGCACACAATCATCTGTTAGTCGTAAACAACGGCTTGACTTGACTTCTGCGATAAAGATCCGACAGTGACTTAAAGCATAAGCTGCACACAACAGTCGACTTCAAAGACGCAGATTAATGTGCACTGTCAACACGGAGCTGCAGACACGGGACGAGGAATAAACGATCACTTCGGAGGGATTAAAAAAAAGTTTGGGAACAATTGTGTGGGAAAAACCCAGTGGGGTAAGAAAGACTGAGAGAACAGCTGTCTGTCATTAGGCTCCAAGCGTCTTCCTGTCACTGAGGAGAGCAACAGGAAGGATTAGCTGTGATTGGACTGATAGACTCACGCACCGGGAGGCGTCACAGTGGAGCAGCTAAAAGCATCATTTGATAACAAGTGTAATTGGAGCGTTGCCTCAGTGGCGGGTGTTTTTCTTCTGTCGCTTCCATGATTCCTTTCTGCGAGTTACACGGGCGAGAACGTGTTTAGTCTCAACTTCCTGAAGCAACTGTTCACAAGTCACCAAATCCAATCTGCGTGTGTCCATATTGACACTGAAATGTGATTTCTATAGTTACAGGCCACGCCCCCTGGAAAAAGAAGTCGTCTAAACAAAATGGACGACAGAAATCTGTGTCTGTCTCAAATGTCCTAATGTGTAGGGCACAATTAAGTTGGTCTTCCGGGCCCCGGGCTTTCGGGATTCTTTGGGCCCTAATTATACTTTTTTGATTCGCTAATTGCGATTAAAGGTAAAAAAAACTTAATGTGATGTTGAACATGATGTTAAAACAAGTGAAATTCATATAAAATACAGCAATATATAAAATACAGTTAGGCTTAGCAGATTTAGCTGTTCTCGCTAACTTTGTTCCAAATCAACAAAACCCCTTAAATGTCAGCGGATGAGTCACTGATGTTTACGTCAAAAACTGAAATAAGAAAATGAGAAAAATGTGTAGGAGTTTAACAATGGGATTTTTGTATAGCATCACATACTTTAAATACTTTCAAAATGTGGTACGTGCACCACCAGTGGTACGCAAGCTTCCTCTGGTGGTACTTAAAGTATACACCAGGGTATGTGATCCGAGTGGGACTCAGGAATTTCGACTTACTGAACGACACTAATGTTGTTTCTCCAGATCTACATTTATATAATTATACAGTATTTTCAGTAAAAATTATGTGTAAATTAAATATTAAATACATGAAATGGGTCAGAAAAAAACAACTTTTTGGATGGAAATGGTTAAGTTTTCGTGACTTAGCAACATTTATCGGGCTTCTGAGAACAAAAGTGTCATTTTTAATCATCATTATTTCTTAAAAAAATGTGTCTGCTTCTACTTGGAAGAGTTTCCTTAAGTTAAGGGAGATCATAAATACTGTTCTACTGTATAAACCAGAGTCTGTGATCACAGTGGAGCTCAGGGAACTTCTCAGACCAGATTTGTCCCCAAAATGGATGGCGAAATTCAAAATAGCTGACATACTGTTGAGTTGAGATCGTGGTTCCAATTGACTTTTTTGTCCATCTTGGGCTGTGGCACGTTCCCAATAAGTTTTGTGAAATTGGGTGCAACATAATTTTGCCTTGCTCCATCCATGTTTCACCTTAGAGGGGCACTATGACAATACGATATTTTTGCCACACTTGACCTCTGTGCAAAGATTTAAGGGTGTTTACCTGCTCAAAAATAAACGGAAAGCCACGGAACAATAATAATAATAATAATCTGAAGTAAAAAACAATAGGTTCCTTGCACAAATTTGATTAAATCAATCTTTAAAAACTTTATAAAGAACCTGATCCATGAGAAACTGTGTTACTTCCCTGTCGTTCCTTTGAAGACACTGAAATAACTATCAAACCATGTAAAGAACGTTGTGTGCCTGTAAAAAAAAAGGGAAAAATCTTTGACATCTGCCAGTTCAGAGTTATTACACTCATAAAAAACATCGAAAAGACAAAAAAGTCACGATTTGTCAAAGTTTACACAAACTTCACGTCAACAAGGACGAGAGAGACACGTCTCATTACTGCCGTCCAGCTCTGGCCTGTGTTCTGAGAGACACAGAGACAACGACGATGCCAGAGGAGTTCACGCAACACGGAGAAAAAACACTTGAGCGTGTCTTAAAAACGTGTTTGTTTCTCTGCTGCGCGTCGAGCCAAAAATGAACAAATACATCCATCATGTTTGCTTCACAGACTCTGACGTGACTCTGGGGTCACGCGCCCCGAGGCTGCCGCCGCTGAACGAGGCAATAAATCAATCCTGGCACGATTACTTCAAATTAATTATGCCTTAAATTATTTTTACAGTGTGTTTATGATTTACGCGAGTCACCGACTCTGACCCCGGCGTGACCTCTGAGTCAAGCTGCCAGTGATCAGAGCAGCGCAGGCGCAGGACGATAAAAACGTCTCCCTTCACAATTATCCTCAAAAAAAATACTGCGATTCATGTGATTATGGTGATTCTTGTTGAAATGATGTTCAGAGATGTTCAGATTTTACATCGGAAAATGACAAACTAACGGTAATACATTTAAAAACAATACATTATATGAGTGAAAAATGTTGTAACTTTGCAAAAATAAGTTAATAACTTTCCAAACAAAAGTTGCTTATGTCATGAAATTAAATTTTTAAACTACTATTAAAAAAGTTGCATAATGTAAATAAAAATGCACAAAATTTTACCAAAAAGCTTCACAAAATGTAATTTAAAAAAACTTAACTTGCTGCAATACGAAATAATTCCTATATTACCAAAAAGTCACAAAAACATGAAAGTAACTTTACAAAAATGACTGTTTTTTACAAAGTTTTGTAACTTGACAAATTGTTTTGCTACCAATACAAAAAATTCTATCTTACGAAAAAGTCTTACGATTTTACAAAAACACGCACGTAACTTTAAAAATGTTTTGAATAACTTGACAAAGAAATGTTCCTTAGTGAATTTTTTGTAATTTAATGAAAACTTTTTACTACCTTTATAAAAAAAGATGTAACTAACTGGAGAAAAGTCTCCAAAAAACTGTTAAATGTAATGTAACAAAAATATGTATCTAAAGTGCGCCCCCTACAGTGTTTTTTTCAGAATGAAAAACACAAATGAAAAGTTCCACTAGAGGACTTTACAACAATTCCACACGCAACCTTTCAGCCCTGTGTGCAAGGAATCATGGGACCCGTGGGCATCTGCTTTAAATTATACGCTCGAAACAAAAAAATGTTCACGCTTCAAAATCAAGTTTGTTTGTGGAGGAGAAATGGAAGCGACAGCGTTTCTGTGAAACTCTCTGAAAACTTACATTTGCTACGCACGTCGCAGAGTTTCTGACACACAAGGTCACTTTAACCCACCAGGGTTTTCATCGTCATTATGGGATGTCTGGCAGGTGGAGGGAACCGAGCAAACGGCACCACATGGATTTTGTTCAGAAAGCAGCAACAACACGCGGCCAAAACGGTCCTCGGCGGTTTGACGCCACTTCACTCCCTGACCTCCGCGTCCTCACAGAGAATTATCACATTATCACATTCCAACACGCCCAATTTCCCAAAATACAGCTCAAGGCTTTTCCACAGCGACTCTGCTCAGTGTTGTGGCTTTTTTTTTGTTTACTTCAGGTTTTTTAGAACATAATCTTTCCGCCCACTTTGCTCTCGTCTTTTTTTGTCATTTAGCCGCTTATTTTTTTGTCCAGGGCGAAAATTACCCCAAGAAACACTGGAGTCCAACTGGTTTTCATCCACTTACTGTCATAATCACAAGTGCATGAAAGCACAAAAACCCAACAATTAAAGACATAACAAATGTATCAGTTGTCACATGACAATATACAGAACAACGATGTTGTTTTCCCCCTAAAAAAGAAGGAAAAACAAGCAGCTGTTGAATTTCTGCTGTGATTTACGCGACGCAAAAAACTGGAACTGTGCTGGAAACAGATGGAAAAGTTCCATCGTGTTGTAAGTTATGACTTTATCAAGACTGTGGAACCCGGGTGTTAGCCGGAGGGGATGTGGGAGTTACCTAAAAATGTTGTTCACCAATTTCTGCAGCCTTTTCTTAACCACAAATGTAAGTTGATACGTTGCACGCTCTCCTGCACCAAACTCCATTGAGAAAATCTGCGTTTTAAGCTCCTGAGGACACAGGGGTTACTAGTCGACTGCTGCCTCGTGTGGTGGATTTGTGTCACTAATAAAAAGCTGAAAGATGTATTTCAAACACAGAAATCACAAAACAACATATTTAAACTTACCGATTGAGGCAGCAGTAGATCAACAACTCCTGTGTGCCATGATGTTAAAATCACTGATTTTCTCTATGGGATTTGGTGCAGCAGAGGTAGCAGCTTATTTGGCAACACTAACTTCAGTTTGGCTATGTTGGGTTAGGTTGGATTGGTTTAAGTTAAGGTGGGTTGGGTTGGCTTGGCTTGATTATTTCACGTTAGGTTGGGTTGAGTTGGTTTGGTTAGGTCAGGTCATTTTAGGTTTGGATGGGTTGATTTATGTTAATTTAGTTAAGGTTGAACCCTCCGCGACCCTCCGGTGGAGGATAAGCGGTAGATAATGGATGGATAGGTGAGGTTGGTTTGGTTAGGCTTGGTTATCTTAGGTTAGATTGGATTTGTTTCGGTTTAGTTAAGTTTGGCTATGTTGGGTTAGGCTAGGCAATTTTAGGTTAAGTTGGGTTGGGTTAAATTAAGTTAGTTAAGGTTGGTTATTTTAGGTTATTTGAGGTTATGGTTGGTTATATTAACAGTTTCAGGATCATAATGAAAGTTTACTATTATTATTTCCAGTGTGTGATCCAGTGATTTTGACCCATTATTGGAGCAATTTTCTCTTTGGACTTTGGTGCAGGAGAATAAGTGGTCTCCTGTATTTAGTGACATATTATTTCTTATATTTATTCTTTTTCAAAGTCTCATCCAGTGATTTTTAACCACATTTGGACCAAAACTGATACAAAAAGCATCAAATTAATGAAGACAATTCATCATTAAAGGTTTTTTAAAGGGACGATGATAATGAGAATCTTCTTCCAGAGTGAAATAATTTCATTACTACAGTCTGCGCTCGTCCCGTAGCTCTAATTGAGACTCAAACGATACCGTAAGCGACAGCGAGACAGTGAGACAGCTAATTACCGTCCTTTGTATAATGACGCTGTTATTATGAGCATGAGCTCGCTGAACGAGACATAATAACAAAACACAAATATCCAATTACACCCTCATCTCTCTCTGCTGTTTCTGTTCTGTCGCGGACGCTTGGATAATTGTTCGCCCGCACGACGCCGGTCAGATCACAGTCACGGTGATGATGTGGACGATTAGAGCGCGGGGGACGTCCTCACGGCTCGTCCACTCTGTCCTACGATGACACTTCATGTCACAGATGAGTCAAAACAAAGGTTGTGTCTGTTGCGTTTCACTGCTGTTATGAGGACATGACGCCTTTTGACCTTTGACCCTGTGACGTGGTGTTTAAATGAGCTGTGAACAGGAAAAGTGACATAACAACGAAAGAATATGAAGTTAATCCTAATCCCAACGATGTATTTATCCACGTGTGTCATGTGACAGTTTGACAATGACTCTGCACTGTAGAAAGAAAATGGTTGATAAAAAATACTTAAAAAAATTTAACTAAATTAAAAGTTATAGTAAGATTTGGTTTAGTTAGGCTAAATAGGTTAAGTTAGGTTAGATTTGTTTGGTTTAGTTTGGGTTGGTTTAAATTTGATTTGGTTAGGTTTGGGTTAAGTTAGTCAAGGTTGAGTTGTTGTTGGCTAGATTATTTTAAATTAGGCTTGGTTGAGTTAGTTTATGTAAGGACGTGTTAGTTAAGTTTGGTTTGGGTTAATTTAATCAAGTTTGGGTTGGTTTGGCTTGATTATTTTAAGTTAGGTTAGGTTGAGTTAGGTTGAGTTAGGATGGGTTAGGTAAGGTTGGGTTGGTTAGGTTAAATTAGTTAAGGTTGGATTTGTTCAGAGTTGGTTAAGTTTGGCTATGTTGGGTGAGGATTGGTTAAATTTGGCTTGGGTAGGTTATTTTAGGTTAGTTTGGGTTGGTTTAGTTTAAGGTGGGTTTGGTAAAGTTAATCAAGGTTGGGTTAGTTTGGCTTGGCTGGGTTATTTTAAGTTAGGTTGGATTTATTTAAGTTAAGCTTAGTTTGGCTTGGTTAGGTAAAGGTAGGTTGGTTAAGGTTAAACTCTGTTGTCCACACTGAGGAAAATGATCTAAGACCTAACATTGTAACTACAGCACAGGTGAACACATGGTCTGGTCACATGATGATGGCAGCTCACGTCTCACTTTAAAGCATCTCTTCTGTACTTGGTGAAGTATTTGTGTCATATTTAGTCTTTAAGAATCGCATTACAGTTTATATTTGTTATTTTTCCGTCTGATCCAGAGATTTTGACCCGAATATTAAATGAGAGAATTCCTGAGCAGACAATGAATCACTGAAGGTTTTAAAGGAAAGAAAAACACAGAAACTTCATTTGTCTGTGATTTGACATCACAGCGTCCGGACACGTCGCTGTGTGTGTGTGTGTGTGTGTGTGTGTGTGTGTAGACTCAGTCAAACACTGCTAATAAGGAAGCGTAGAAAAGGACAGGATGATGTTCTCATCAAAGCTGTAACCTTTTACTTTGCATAATAAATATTCACACACAACGGGTTCAAAGACACGAGAGCGAGCGCCGCGTCAGCCACAATCACTGATTATCTCCGCTTTTCATCCCCAGCAAACATTTCCTTCTTCTTCTTTCCTCTGACGAGACGACGCAAATAAAACCCTGATAAAGTGACTTCACGCTGCCAGCAGCCGTCGCTGAGGTCCTTCCTTTCTCTTTCACACTAAACACCGTGAACTGTGTGTTTTTATTCCTCCGTCTACCAAACACGCTGAGACTGAGGTTAAATCATTTCACTGTGTTTCTCCTCTCTCTGTCGCTCTCTCTCTCGCTGCTCGTGAAGCATCGAGAACAAAGCGTGAGCACGAAGTCGACACTAAGAGCTGATTGTCTCAAACAATAAACATGCTGTTTTTTTCCCCTCGTGCACTTTTAAAGCCCCCCGACGTCGACTCGCATGCTTCTGATTTGTCACCGGATCTGCTCTCAAACCTCCGCCGAGATGACGCTGAATATTTCATGACCTTTACACTCACGTGAAATCAAACCGAGGCTAAAGCAGCTGTTTTTTTTGTTCTTGTTGTTGTTGTTGTCGTCTTATCAAAGGAAGGTGAAGTCTAATTAGTCGGCGTGGCCTAAAAAACACAACAGTGTGAGGAGTAAGTGCATCGGGATCAGGATAATTAAGCGATTGTGAGCTTGTGTGTACGTGAGCTGTCACTACAATCACCGGCCGTGTCACACTTGGTGACGCCATGGCGACCGGACGACCGCCCGCCCGCCCCGTCGTCTTTGATCTGAGCTCATGCATACAGAATCAGGTCAGGGCCTGGACACACACACACACACACACACACACACACACTGTCACACCGACTTTGTAAAGACTTGGTTTCAGCAGATTTTTTTGGACGACTGAAAGACTGGGGAATCACACATTTAACGACTGACAAGGGAATCACAGACGACGTGATCTGAAGTCAAACTCAATGCATCAAACTCTCGTGAGAGTCTACGAGAGCACCAGTGCGAGGGGTAAACAAACATGGACGACAAACAGTTCTATGTTGTTGTTTGCGTAGATTTCTGCTCAGAGAAATTTGATATTCCCGCTACTTCCTGTCGTCTTCTGCCGCTACTTCCTGTGTCCCACCCTTCCTGTGTAATGAAGCATCTTACTGACGTTATAAAATATTACTTTTCTTAAAAAAAAAATTCAACTAATTTAAAAAAAATCCCAAAATATCACAATTTTTGTAACTCTATAAAAACTTCAGGTCATTTACCTATACATTTTTTTAATATATTACCAAAAAAAAATTTAATTTTACAAAAATATGTTGTATTATAATATGTAATTTTTTCAAATTATGCTTTGCTTTACCAAAAAATTGTGTAGTTTCATAAAAAAAAATCTAAATAACTTGATAAAAATGACTCACAACACTAAATGTTTGACAACGTTATAAAATTGCTACCAATTCCTAAAATTATTCTCTGTTAGCATAAAGTCATTTTAAAAAGTTACTTCTTCGTCTCCAATTTTTTTGAATAACTTGACAAAAGTTCTTGCTACCAAATAAAGAAAATAACCTCCTGAGATCGAGTCTTTTACCCTCACACACAAACAGATTTCTGTGCCGACTGTTGCAGACTCTGTCCAGGTGTGAATTGTGGGTAAAATCTTACAGCGTGTCCACAGCTGTACACACGTTTACACACAATATACTGTACGTGACATTTTAAAAAAAATGGCCACAACAGCAGAACCTCTGCAGAGGAAGACTGACAGGTGAGCCAGAGCAGAAGGAAGGATAAAGTAAAAACAGAGATGACTCACTGCGTCTGACTTGGGTTTGACCACCTTCATGAAGGCTCCTCTCTCCTGAGCCTCCGTCAGCTCCATGTTGGTAACTCTCCGCGTGTCCAAGAACTTCAGCTGCGGCAACTTGTGCAGAACAAAGTACCTGCGAGAAAAACAAGGTTTCACCTTTTAAAGGGATCCTTGACAACGTTGCCTGCTGTTGTTTTTAAACCATTTACTCCCTGCACCAAACCCCATAGAGAAAATCAGCCATTTGACACCACATCACTCAGGAGCTGCTCATCCACTGCCACCACAAACAGTGACTCAACATTTGTTATTCTATGACTTTGGTCTTTGAAATTCTGTGTTTGGATTTACCTCAGTGACACAAAGTGACCACACGAGGCAGCAGTAGACCAGCAGCTCCTGTGTCCACCAGGAGCTAAAAACGCTGATTTCCTCTATGGGGTTTGGTGTGGAGGAGTAAAGGTGACATTAACTTGGTTGTCAAATGGTGAAGTAAAGTGGTGAAAACATTCTTAGGATACTGCTGACTTAATTATGGCATAGAACATCACTTGCAGTCGTGTTTAGTACCTCATGCTGTAAAACAACAACTTAAAACTGTAAAACAAATAAATCACTTTATCTATTGCGCCGTCACTTTAAAGCGTTTCCTTGTCGCCAAAGAAACAAACATAGAATCTAAGGAAACGTGTAAAACTGTGACACACTAATCCAACTGACACCTGCTCTTCTATGTAAATCAACACAAACCCTGAAGTGAAGGTTTGATAATGACACAGACTTAACAGTGATATTTCCTCGTATGTAATCATCTTCAAAGCCGATATACAAATAAGTGCGACGTATAAATAGCAACACAAAAAACGAGATACAGAGCCCCGTCTGACAGAGCTGTCACTCTGACAGCATCACACGTCTCTGTCTCTCTCTAAGCTTTCAGAAACACTGTCTGTCTTTCACTGAGAGAGAAACGTCAAAAGATAATGGCTGGAATACGTCGATGACAAACGGATCCTTTTACACGAGTGTGACGGGAACCTGAGAGGACGACAAGACTAATGGACGATGTCGAAGCTCATGTTTTCAACACCTGACGATTATAACAACAGGAATCATTTAGGCCCAAAATAATGTTTGTGGGTGTCTGTTAAAATCTATCAAATGACTTAAAGGTCCAGCGTGTAAGAATTAGTGACATCTAATGGTGAAACTGCACATTACAACAACAATAACATGTCAGAACAAAGTGGAGTTCTGTAAATATACTGGCCTTTAAAGGCGTTAAAATGAAAAGAAAAATACTATTAATATTTGATATTAATAGTTCAATATTTCAGACTGATGTAGCTTTAAAAGACTGACTCATTTAAGTGGAAAACAATATTAATAAGATTTTTAGAGCTGATTCTGGAAAGGTGACATTTTCTGCCGCTAGGAACAAATTTGTGAGTTTTTTTTTTAAGGAATACTTAAAGGCTATTAAAACCAAATAAAGTGTGAAAACACTCATACAAACATATTTATAATACATTTCTGACGATGAACCCTTGTTTAAATGTGACAAATGTGGCTTCCTCCTGTTGTACATCAGCCAAAAAAATGTATTTTCATAATTTTCATTACGTTTTAAATCAGCTAACCTGGCTTGTACCAAAATTACAGAGGGTTACATTGACAAGGAAGCTGGATTTTCCCAGTTGAAGAATGACCTCACCTACCACTGAACCTAAAACCACATAAACACAATATTTGTGTGAATAAATAGACCATAAACTGAACAGGAAAATCAGATTTAACGACATTTTCTTCATCTCATCTTCACAGAATTACAGTGACGATGATTCTTGTGCAGCTGCAGAAAAAGAAAATGGCACAAACGCCCGACACGTTTCCTCTGAATAAAGGAAACTCATTTGTTTGTCTGTGCGCGAGCAGAAAGAAAGAGCATTAAAGGACAATGCTGTGTAATCAGTAACAGATAACATGACTGCGCTCACACACGCGTGGCTGCGTCAGAACAGGACGACAGTTAACCTCCGGCTCAGGCGACATAGTCGTGTTTGAATAAACGCCACGTTTCTATGTCACTGCACTAATTGGAGCCCAAACGCGTGGCGGCGGCGTCTTCACACGAGAGGCCCACAGGTCCCGAGGCGCCGTGGGGCCGCCGTGGGGCCGGTGGGGGCCGGTGGGGGCCGGGGTTATTTACCACCCCAGGCCGACCACCGCCGCCGCCGTCACGACCTGCACACGTGCAGCCGAGCCTCGTCAGACATGGAATCTGCATCACGCTCAAACTGATGTTTTACTGTGTGACACATTATGAATATTACATTACAGGACTGTACACACTGTCAGTCAAAGCACAAGCAGAGAAGCCAGTGAGACGAGCGAGAGGAGGGAGGAGGATCAGGATTATTCAAGAAAGACAAGGTTGGTAAATGATTAATAGGCAACACGGAGTCAGAAACAAGCACTTAGGGCTAAAACAGACAAAAGAGCGTGTGTGTGTTTTTTGGGGCCTTTTATCGCAGTTCATGTAAAGGAGTCTGACAAATGGTGGTCATATTCTGCGGCTTCAGGCCTCACTTGATGTTTAATGCATCATGTGCTCGGGCGAGGCACAGCAGTAAACACTCATTTGTGGCGGCGGCCGCGGCGAGTCACACGAGAAAATCCATTTTGCAAACTGGAGTGAACGAGGAGCGAGCGCGGCGTCGACAAAAGCTTTTAGCGACTGTGGTCGAGTCTCACTGATCCATCACTTACAACAAAACTCTCAGACAATCATCTGAGGCTAAATGTTAGCACATCATGGAACCAGCAGGGGCGTAGGGAAGGATTATGGGGGCCTCTTTGGGGTTTAGGGGGTTCTCTGAAGCAAGTACGCTACTGTGCTTGGAAATGCCAGAAATGTAACTTTTAAATATGAATCAAAGTAAAAGAGGGAACACATTTCACAAAAGCCTTGAGCATCAGCTCAGCTTAGATACATAAGATTCGCGTTCATGACTCGTCCACTGACGACTCTCTGACCAATCAGTGGCCGGCAGTCTGTTGACGTCACGGGTACCATGTACTATCCACTGGTCTGTGTGAGTGTGTGTGTGTGTGTGTGTGTGTGTGACACCATCACGCGCCGACTCACCTGTATCTCTGGTAGTCGTTCTCGTCCTTATCCGGGCTGACCAGCTGGTTGGGACAGGCCTGGTTACCCAGCAGACTCAGGTACTGCAGCGACGGGGCGGCGGCGGCCAAGTGTTCCAGCAGGGCCTCGATGTCAGTCAGGTGTCAGAGGGCGGATGTCAAGGACCTGTAGCGCTGTTAATTACATTAGCATTTAGCTTCCCTGCCTCCCTGTGAGGCCTGTCTGCACTCACACACATCACTGTCACATTCACAGAGGCCACAGTCGCCGGCTTTGTGAGAGTGGGCAGACAGAGGGGGCAATTTAAAGGTGCACACTTTGGCAAACAGCAGTGACACTATTTGGCTGCTCCCTCTCCGCCCGTCTCCGTCTCTAAGTCTCTTTCATTTCCTCGGTGGCCGAGTGCAGAACAGTGACAAAATGATGGATGCCCTGTGGTTCAAACAGTCCGTGCTTCACCAGCGCCGCGGAAAAACTTTTTTTTTTTCTTCTTCTTCTTTAACTCCAGCGAAAAGCGTGGAAAAAAAACAAAACACAAACAGCCGCCTAAAGCAGGCACATTCATCACTAATACATTCACTAGGAAAATTGAGCCCCAAAGTGTCAAAATACAACTGCGCTAATGCACTGCTCCCAGCTTTAAAATGGCACCGCGCCACGACAGGATGTACATAATTGGCCTATTAGCATGTGCCGACCACTTCACAACCCAAACCCGGGCGCGCTCGGTCCCAGACGCACACTTCAAGCAGACCCAGTTTTAATGTTGACTCTGTGTGTGTGTGTGTGTGTGTGTGTGAGCATCATTATCCAGTAGGATCTGCATAAACCAGAGCAAAAAGAAAAACCAGCAGAAGCTCAGCGCGTGGAGCTTCACACGTTTGTGAGTGATCATAAACAGCCTGTGTGTCCTGAAGTTTTCTGGGTTTAACTGTGAACACAAACTCTGGTGATTTAACATGTTTACACTGAGGGGGAGGAAATACTGCAACACACACACACACACACACACACACAAGGCTGGGAGTCAACTGTCTGTCTAACTAGCTAGCTAACTAGATTGATATCTAGCTAGTTAGCGATTTAGCTAGCTAACTAGATAGATAGATGGATAGTATTTTATTCTATAGTATAGTATCGTCAACAACATCATAGTACAATGTGTACAGTACAGTATAGTAAAGTGTAGTAAAGTATTTTACACAGTAGTATTGCATTGTATAGTATAGTATCTTCAAAAAATGTAGATTACACTTTACTTCACTATACTTGAAGTAAAGTGTTATCTAGTTTATTATATAGTTAAGTTAAGTGTAAAGTACTGCATTGTATCTTCAAGTATATTAAAGTATCTTGTAGTATAATAAAGTACAGTATAGTACAGTATAGTGATCAAATAATCACATAATAATCTAGTCAATGTTTTATTCTCAGGATAAATGATTTGCCATAAATACAAGTCTATGTGAAGATTAAAAAAAGAAAATAATAATAATAATAAATATATTTACATGTATGTATGTATTTGTACATATATATGAATATATAGATATGTGTAGAAGAAAATGGCTGAAAAACTAAACACACTTATGTCCATTTAAACTCAAACTTCCTATTTTGAGTTTAATTTAAATACATTGTTTTTTTCAAACATGTTTTTCTTTTTTTTCTACACAAACACATAAATATAAAGATGTCATTTTAAATCAACACACATCTGTGTTTCCCTCTGCTGTGTTGACTGTAAACTCTGGCTCCACTAGAGGTCGCTGTGCTTCAGAAACCACTGAGACTCTCTCACACACACACACACACACAGTTTCTCATTAATGCTGCAATAAAACGACTGTAAATCAATCACAAAAGGTTGTTTGAAAAGGATATTTGGTTCTTATTCAGCGTCAGGGTGTGCAGGTGCGGTAACCTCGGCAACCGCAGGTCGTTCCCCAGCAGGTTGTTGTCGACCAGCAGCTCCTCCAGCCCGGCGAAGCTCTCGAGGCCCGACAGTGACCTGCAGGGACGAGAGGAGACGAGGGGAAAGTGTTGGTGGATAAATAAATAAAGATTCACAGGTCTGCGCCTGTCAGCGACGTGAGTGACAAGAATTAGTGTCGCTGAGCTGCTCGTGGCACGGCGAGGCGTCAGGATGAGGGATGGGAGGTCACGTCGTGAGCGGCCGACGACTCAAAACAAAAAACGTGGGCCTTCAGAAACGGTGGCGGACGGCGGCGGCGAGCGGGATGAATTTGTCAACGTCTCGTGCCCCGGGGCGTCCAGTTTTGCCTGACCCAACCCCCCCACCCTCCTCCTCTTCCTCCTCCTCCTCCTCCTCCTCCGCTCCCAAGACAAATCACTCTGTCACAGTTCACCTTCACTCCCCCAGACACAAATTTAACTTGTCATCCATCATTTTCACACAGGAAGCGGAATCACAGAAACAACTTTCCTCTGTTTCTTCTCCTCTGAGCGGACACAGAGGTTAACGTTTGGGTTGTTCTCACATCAAATGACTTTTTGTTGTTTTTTTTTTTTTTAAAAAGAAGAGGAATTGAGTTTTTTTCTCTGCTGCGGTTTACGACACGTTGCAAAGAGAGGTCAAAGGTCAGCGGGGGCTGCCTTCCCTTCGCGGTTTCTCACACGTTCATGGCGGGGGCATAAAAATGATGGAGGGGCAGATATTTAGGGCTCTGCAAAGTTCACCAACGACGCACAGAGACTCTGTGTGTGTGTGTGTGTGGCTGGTATTCCTCATGTTGTGGGGACTTAAATCTGTTTACAGTCACATTACACGGACAAAACTCAGTGTAAATTAGCACATTTTTAAGATGGAAACATGTTATAAAGGTCAGAGGTCAGGATTAGGACAAGAGTAGTTATGGTTAAGGTTTAAATAAATGAATGTAAGTCAATGTAATGTCCCCAGACGTCCTGGAAAACAGTGTGTGTGTGTGTGTGTGTGTGTCACTGCCATTTAAATGTGACACAGTCCAAACAAACTTTTTGGTCACAACTGCAACTAAAAGGTCAAAAGGTCAGAAACAATTAATTATTAAAAAAAAAAAACAATGACTACATTAACTGCCAACTCTTTAAAGTGTTTTTTTTTTCAGTGATTAAAACAAGTTTTATGAATTTTCAACTTCTTAAATGTGAATTTTCTGGGTTCTTTGCTCTAAACGACATAAAAAAAAAGTACTTTAGTGTACGAAACATGCCAAGCTTAGAAAACACCAAATACCTTTTTTAGATCAAACAACTAATCAGTTAATTGAAAAAAGAATCAGCAGGTGAAAATAATCTGTTGATCATTTTCTTGATTAATCAATAAAATATCAAAATCTGTGACATTTTTAAACGTCTCGTCCACAAAGCAAAGATATTTATTCAGGAAATATAAACATGTAAGAAGATAACAAATATAAACACAAGGTTTAATACAGATGTTCATTCACATCTTTGAGGGTTGTTTTCTTAATACAACAGACATAAAGTCCACTCCTGTTATTTATTTCTTTACAGCAGTAAAATGTAAAGATGCGTCGGTTTGTGGCAACATTTGACATCAACTTTAGTTTCTTTACATATTCGGACATTTTATGCACCAAACGACTTTAATCACAAAACTAATCAACCGATTAATCAACGATTGAAATGATCCTGAGTAGTGGACACACACACACACACACACGCACACGCACGCGCACGCGCACGCGCACGCGCACGCACACGCACGCACACGCATGCACGCATGCACGCATGCACGCATGCACACGCACACACACGCACAGCTTCTCTGCTGACGTGACGCCGTGCTGCGCTGCGTCTGTTCAAAACACATCAACGTTTTTGCAAAGACGCACAACAGCAGCTAACAGCAGCTAACAGCAGCTAATAGCACGTAGCCGCACTGTGCTTACGAAGCTGCCACAGTCTGACAAGCTCTCATCACGTCTGATCAATGAACACATGAAAGCAGACAAATCCTGCAATGTTTGCTTTTTTCCCCCGACTACACAACGCTTCACATTTCTTTATGCTACAGGGTATTTAAAGTGAGAGTTCAGGGGGTTTTGAAGACAGACAGACAGACAGACAGACAGACGTGTGTTTAATCTAAATTAGGAATTTCAAACACAGAATTTACAAATGAACACATTCAAAATGAGCGATGGAGTCGGCAGTAGTTTAACAAACTCCTGTGTGCCGCGATGTAAAATCACAGATGTTCTCAATGGAATTTCATTGAGACATTAGAAGTGTGTCTAACAGTGAGATAAAGCAGCAAACACTTCAATTCCTGCACATTTTACTACGTGACAAAAATGCAAAAGTGATCATTTTCTTTGGTGGATTTGGTGCAGCAGAGTGAGAGGTAATTCAAATGTCATAAAAAAACCTGAACTATCCCTTTAAAACGTGCAGTATGTGGCATTTAAACATGACAAATGGTGGTAGCAGAATTGAATTTGCTTTACAAAATCAATGCAGTTGAATAAAGCATTATTATAATCTCTACATGAACTCAATTATGTTGACATTTCTATAGTGTACTGTAACATATCAGTGGGACTCTGCTCATTAGGTTAAAGTCAATGTTTTCCTCCTCAGAAGTGAAGTGGTTTGAAAGCGTCTCAGTCCCCGTTGACGTCGCTGATGCTGGATGGAACTCGTGGATTTTCTTTTTTTTCTTCCCCCTGGCTGTGAATTTAACTGATTAAATCAGCGAGTGCACGCAGCAGTGGTGACATGAAAACAACAATTAATAAGGCTCCCTCCTGCACCGCGCCGCTCCCTTTAACCGAGCAGCTAATAACATCACCCACAGGACTGCAGCCCATCATCATGCACACACACACACACACACACACGCATGGACGCACAGGTGGTAATAGTTAGTTAACAAACCTCTGTTAGCAAATAAAATAATGTAAATCCACAGTGGAACTCAATTAACTCTAACTCTAACTAGACACTCAAAAAAAGCTATATCAGTGGAATAATGTTAGCCTTTATGTCAGTGTACAGATATTTGAATGTATTTAAATGTGTTTATTTATCAGCACATACTGAGTATTCCTTCTTTATACTTATGTATTTGTTACATGGAACACGGTGTGATGACGTCCTCAAACTCAACAGTGAATTTAAATAAAGAGTTTATTTCAAACGGAAACGATGACGTCTTAAAAGTCAGGGATGTGAATCATGTTGGGGGGGAGTGGCTCAGTGGTTAAGACCTGTGTGCGACAGACATCATGGTTGCAATGGTCGCAAGTTCGACTCCACCCCTGGCTGATTGTACTCAATTCATTTGTAAGTCACTTTGGATCAAAGTGTCTGCTAAATGACATGTAATGTAATGTTCTTGTGTTTCAATTAAGATTTTGAATCAAATGTAGACTACAGTGTAGTTTAATCAAGGCTATACTAGAGTAAGACTCGTCTAGTACCAAAACTAGACCAGTCAGACTAGTCTAGGACCAAAACTAGACCAGTCAGACTAGTCTAACACCAAAACTAGACCAGTCAGACTAGTCTAACACCAAAACTGGACCAGTCAGACTAGTCTAACACCAAAACTAGACCAGTCAGACTCTAGGACCAAAACTCAGACCAGTCAGACTAGTCTAACACTAAAACTAGACCAGTCAGACTAGTCAGACACCAAAACTGGACCAGTCAGACTAGTCTAACACCAAAACTAGACCAGTCAGACTAGTCTAGGACCAAAACTAGACCAGTCAGACTAGTCTAACACCAAAACTGGACCAGTCAGACTAGTCTAACACCAAAATCAGACTACCAGTCAGACTAGTCTAACACCAAAACTAGACCAGTCAGACTAGTCTAACACCAAAACTGACCAGTCAGACTAGTCTAACACCAAAACTAGACCAGTCAGACGTCAGGACCAAAACTAGACCAGTCAGACAGTCTAACACCAAACTGGACCAGTCAGACTAGTCTAACACTAGACCAAGAAGTCTAGGACCAAAACTAGACCAGTCAGACTAGGTCTAGTCTAACACCAAAACTGGACCAGTCAGACTAGTCTAGACCAGTCAGACTAGTCTAGGACTAGACCAGTCAGACTAGTCTAGGACCAAGACTAGTCTACCAGGACCAGTAGACCAGTCAGACTAGTCTAGGAACAAAACTGGACTCAGACTAGTCTAGTCAGACCAAAACTAGACCAGTCAGACTAGTCTAGGACCAAAACTAGACCAGTCAGACTAGTCTAGGACCAAAACTAGACCAGTCAGACTAGTCTAGGACCAAAACTAGACCAGTCACTTCCAGTGTTTGAAGGATATGTGAGGAAGAGGATGCTGAGAATAAATCTTCCTCCTGTGTTTTTAAAAACCACTGCTCTCCACATTTTATCTCATGTTCAGCAGAAGCAGGAAAAAGGATGTGAGGAATCAGACAAGCTAGGACACAGGAGAGGAGACACTGACCCGGAGAGCGAGTCCTGACCGATCGATACACTAATACTAATGTAGACACAGTGATTGATAAACCACTGCTGACAACAGAGGGAACAAAACTCTCCACCATTATTGGCTCAAGTGTCACTCACTGTGTGTGTGTGTGTGTGTGTGTGTGTTGTCGTGTCACGTCTCGTCTCCTTAGACCACAAATGAAAACGGCAGCTTTGTTTTGTTTTGTTTTTTACATGTGACCGTTGTTACGCGTCACGTACAGCAAACCAGCGTGGTTCTACGCATTTGTGCGAAGTGCGGCTACAGGATTTTAAATAAATGGTACATTTATTTAAAATTATTAGTTATTTGTAATAAATGAAACGTTTCAGACACTTAAATTTCAAAGTTAATGAAACGCTGCAGCACGAAAATTAAAATCTGAGTCTTGCAATGACGTAAAATTAGCGACGTTTGGCAAAGTTGAAATATTTGAATTTGGGAATAATTTGATGTGATGTCACAGCTTTATACAGGATGTTACTAAAGTGATTGTCACTACACTTCCTGGACCACAAACATGATGTTATCAGAGAATTTCACAATATTTTATGAGAGAATTTCATGATATTTTATGAGAGAATTTCATGATATTTTATGAGAGAATTTCACAATATTTTATGAGAATTTCATGATATTTTATCAGAGAATTTCACGATATTTTATGAGAATTTCATGATATTTTATCAGAGAATTTCACGATATTTTATGAGAGAATTTCATGATATTTTATGAGAGAATTTCACGATATTTTATGAGAGAATTTCATGATATTTTATCAGAGAATTTCATGATATTTTATGAAAGAATTTCATGATATTTTATCAGAGAATTTCATGATATTTTATGAGAATTTCATGATATTTTATCAGAGAATTACACAATATTTTATGAGAGAATTTCACAATGTTTTATGAGAGATTTTCACGATATTTGTAATATTGTTAGAAAAGCTGGAGAGAATCACACTTCAGTGATTTTAAACGTGCACAGTGAAGTGACAGATAAATGTTTGATGAATTGAAACAATACTGAGGCTCTGACGGTCTTCATATGTGCATAATGGACTCTTCAGAGCGGACTTCAGATTTCCTGCCTGCAGATGACGGTGTCATGATGAAGGCTGGGAGACTGATCTGGACCTGAGAGTGGACTCACTTTAATAAACTCAATAAGAAAAGAATAAAGAAAAGCTGAAAGAGTGAGAATTGGAAAAGGAGAAAGAATGAAAATATTCTAGTGACTTCTTCCTGAACGACCTCAAACATCAGAAAAAAACTTAAGTACAGAATCAAAACACTTATCAAGTTAAATCGTGGTCAAATTAGACAATTTTAACTTTGTATTACAACAAAAAGTGTAAGTGTAAAATAAGATGCTAGATTTCTTGTTAGAGCAATAGTGTATTCAGGTGATTGTGAGTGGGACAGGTGTCATAAAATCTATATCTTTTTAATCACTCTAACCCTCTAAAAATACACAGAATATCAACTTTATCTAAAGTAACCTGATGTTTCTTGTTAACCCAAACTTGATCTAGTTAAAAAAAAATGTTTTTTTCACAATAAAACTAAATGTAAAATATGATGCTGGGATTTCAAGTTTATAGCTCAGTCGATTTCATCGCTCTAACTTACCAAACTATACCAAATACTGTAATACAGCATTGAAAATAGCACATTACAGCATTAAAACCCTTATCAACACAAATAAACTTTATTAGTTTATGTGGTTCAAGTTTGTCTATGAGTCTATTTTGTTGCTCTAACATCTAAGAAAAACACAAATAAACATCAAAAAATACCAAAATATAGAAACAGAACTCATGTTGGGATTTGCCTGAGGTAAATTAAAGACAACATTATCTGTAAATTAATGCCGTGTAAACGTCCTCCCACCTCCTCATCACTCTTCACCACACACACACACACACAGACACAGACACACAAACAGACACACACACTGTCATTATCCTTCTCTCTGTGTCTCAGCGTGGTGGCACTCTCCTCTCAGGCCTCAGGTGGCAATCATTTAAAGATCACACATCCTCCCAAGACGCACACACACACACACGCACACACACGCACACACACACACACACACACACACACACACACACACACACACAAACTCCCTGAACGCATGTCAATTCACACATGGAGAACAGGATTACACGTCTCCTCCCAGGCAGCTGTAAATGACTATTAATGGCGATGCAAATCATTAGAGTGCGTTCAGCGCCGCCAGCAAATCTCTCTCTTTATGTCGGTTCCCTCTTCATCTGCTTTGTATAGAGAGCCGAGGACTCGCTCCTGCCCCTGCTGGCTGTATGTGTAACAGCATCACTGTCAATGTGAGGCCACGAATTATTTTAAACATCAAAGTCACAAAATAAGACGTTTGAACGTACTGATGGAGGCGGCAGTGGATCGACAACTCCTGTGTGCTGTGGTGTAAAAAGATTTACAGTTTAAAGGTCGTTTCTTATGATAAGCTCGTATAAATTTATTAATGAGCCTTTTGCTAAGTAGCTAAGACTGTATGTGCATGTTCTAGACGCAGGAGAGCTAACATTGTGTCAGTTAAAACACATGAACTCATTATTCCATGGTTCTTTATGGAGTTTCACAGTTTAAGTAGTTGAAAATGTCCACGCCGTGTGTGTGTGTGTGTGTGTGTGTGTTGAAATGATAATTCCTCTGTGGCTCCTGCAGCGTCTGATTTATAGACTCACCACTGTGGATGTTCCTGCTGAGTGTGTGAGGTTAATATTCGCCCTCAGTGTCATTAGTGCTGGCACAGAGTGTTCCGCTACCCAGACAGGGACTGATCCTGTCAGATCACACACACACACACACAGAGTGGGAGAACCAGGGCCAGATAAAATCAAAGCCACTGTACTGAGGTCAGCATCACCTGGCCTCACGCTTCCCCTTGAATCTCCACTGCCTGTCTGATTAACGAGCGCGGATCAACGCTGGCATCGGGGATAAGAACTCTGACAGACATTCCTGTCAGACTCGACCTCGTAAGTCTTGCTTGACCCCAGTTTGTCCCGGGAATGAAGTCTAAGCTCCAACAATGTTCCGATTGAAAGGTATAAGGTAGGAGTTGGCTCTGTCTCGCAGTGATGAAAGTGATGAAAGGGATTCAGAGAGAGATCACAGCACCAACGTGGTGTGGCTTTATGTTTTCTAGGTTTAGGCGTCACCAGAATTGGTTTAAAAAATCATTTTAGGAAAAAATGTACCTGATCAAATCTTGTGTTTTCCAACTAGAAAATGACGTTTGGGTCGCTTCCATTAATGGCGCACTTCCCCACACCAAAGCCCGTATAAAAATCAACGATTTTACATCACAGCTCACGGGAGTTCTTGATCCAGTGCTGCACCAATCAGGAAGATCAACTGTGTTATTTTAAGAATTCAGCTTTTGAAAAAGTTTGCTTGGATTTGCCGAAGTGACAGAAAACAACCAAAGAGGGCAGCAGCAGACACCAGCGCCTGTGTCTCCATGAGCTAGAATTGATGATATCATATCATGAATATTATATATAATATATAATATTATATATATATATATATAATATTATAATATAATATAATAAAAAATCAGCACAGCCAACTTTATCGCATTTCAGTTGAGAAGTCAGAAAGGCTAGCATTTCTCAGGCTAGCCTTTGTTAGCAATGCCAGTCGATAAAAATGCTCAACACGATATTTTGTGTAGCAGATTTCTCAGAGTTAAATTTACGAGGTTCCCACTTCAGATTACAAATGGAACGCAACATAACAACAGCACATATCCCAACACAGTGTCAAAATTGCGATATAGATATATTGCGATTTTTTTCCCAAAAAATTGTAAATTTTAAACAATAAACTATTTTCTTTGTTTAGTGAGGAGCAGAAATAGAGGTCAAGCCTGCTGCCATCTAGTGGTCAGAGGCTTAAATATCACACAAAACCACAGTCAAGAATATTTTTCACTAGTTCAAAGAAACAATTACACTCCCACCGTCACATATTGTGATATTTTACTGTCTTATATAAAAACACTCTTAGACTTTCATTTTCCAGCGTCATATTTGTTACACGCTGCGACAGATTCAGCTCCGTCTTCCTGCGTCCACAAAACTAAACTGTACTCTGTGAAATCCATCAGCACACAGTCTCTGTGGCTGCAGCTCTATACAACACTTCCCTCCGAGCAGCAGCCATGTGTCTTGTGAGTGTCTGTATTGAAAGATTAGTTGTCTATCCACATGACAAACATCCTCCTCCTTCAGTGAGTGGGAGCTGAAAATCAATTCACTGATGGCATCTCAGTCAGTGAGGACATCAATGCAGGACAAACAAGCGCACACACACACACACACACACACACACACACACTGTGGATATAATAGTGTGAAAATCCAGTGATGGGTCAGTCAGACGGGGAATGTTGCAAAAAAAAGAAGTATGTTTGACGTTGAACAACGAGGAAAACGAAAGCAGACATAAATAACAACCTGATCTCCAGGATCGTACACTTTGTACATTTTCTGCAAACCACAGATACACGTGAAAAAAAAGGGTCTTATCTCAACGTAAAAACACACAACAAAGCTATGACACAAAGATGAGGAAACGAAGAACAGGAAGAAGAACAGACTCCTCCGGCTGTGAGGCTGCAGTACCACTGATGTACACAGGGGGAGACAGAGAGCAGGACTGCAGCTACACTGCGAACAAAATGGTGAAAATGTCGTGTCTTTACATCGTTATGTAACAGTTGCTTTGATACCGTTTGAATGTTTATCTTTATATTCCGCACAAACACGGGCACAAGATGGCTCTCAGCGGGTTCGGTCCCCACTAAAGGAAGCCGGCCAGAATGCATGTGTGTGTCAGAACATGAGCTCCTCCCACAGACATGAACGCACGTACACGCTTTAGTTTGAACCAAAGCAGGTGAACGTAGCTCCTCCACATGTTTGTTAAACAGTTTAAATTCTGTACAAACTACTTGACACAACATGGCGCTCAGCTGCTTCGGTCCCCACTAAAGCGCATAAATCAGAAAGTGTGTGTTCGGCTCCTCCAGTGGACACGCCTCCATGTAGCGCCTCAGAGCAGTGTTGTAAGAGAAAATAACCGACAGCAATGCTACAATAGGACCAACTAGCTACCAACTAGTGGTGCGGAGTGGCTCAGTGGTTAAGACCGGTACCCTGTGTGCCAAAGACATCATGCTCGCAATGGTTGCAAGTTCAACTCCACCCCCGGCTGGTTGTACTCAATTCCATTGTAAGTCACTTTGGATAAAAGCGTCTGCTAAATGACATGTAATGTAACTATCTAAACTTAGCCCTGGAGGCTAGCATCAGGTAGCCTCAGAGGTTTGATTGACAGTTATTCTTCCTTTGTTATTACATTTAACAGGCAACAAACCTGACTCAATAAAACAAGAACGCAGTCTTAGCGTTGCACTGATTATCCTCGGCTACTCGCACGATTGTTTTCTTGTATCAGCGCTGACTTCCTGTTGACGCAGAGTTAGCAACCGGCTACTGACACCTACAGGTACAAGTAAATATCGTCCTCAATATGAGTCTGATGGCTGTTGTGATTTGTCGCTATACAAATAAAACTGACTTGACTCTTTTCTTTTGTTATTTTTCCTTATAGAGATTTCACTGGTGAAATAAAGTAAGAAATAAATAAACATTTATCTGAATGCAACACGGCGGCGACGGCGGCGGCTGAATCTTCTGCAGCTGGAAAATGAACTTGTGTAACTCAATAAAAAAAAAACAACAAACACGAGCACTACGCGCTACATGTGATGAACGAGCGGCGAATCCCACTGTCGGGCTTCTGTCATTACAGTGTTCAGGGTCAGTGCTCGTCAGTGCTCGTCAGTGCTCGTCAGGAGCCGTCCCACATTACGTCTGAGTGAGTTCAACTGTCAACTGCCAGCCATTTGTATGCCTCAGCATCCGCCTAATAGCAAATAATCACTAGGCTGCGCTGTGTTCGTCGGCGAAATGATCGATGTTGCCTCTGAGTCTGACGGATGACCCTGCCACGGTGATGTCCAGGCGCGCATTAAAAACCACCTCCATGAAATGCCTGTCAGTGTGATGAAGCCCCACACACACACACACACACACACATTGACAGTGAGGGGAAAATGAGGCGAGGGAAGAAGAGAAGCCTACGAGTCAATGATTTAACAAAGACAAACACAAACGTGAATTCATGCCTGTGATAATTAAAGATCAAATCAGTCACGGCTTCAGTCTCTGTCGTCGTCGTCCTCCGCCAAGAATTTGTCTCGCAGATTTGAGGAAAAACGTCCAAAAACGTTCAGTTTAACGAGGAAAATCTTCCCATAGGCAACGACTGGAATATAAAATACCATGGAAACCAACAATTACTCCATTATTAATCAATGACTAAATGAATCGTCAACTATTTTGATCTTGATTCATCGTTTTGAAGCTTTCTTCATTTTAAAACATTTCTTTCTGATTGTTTCTTGAATATTTTCTTTGTTTCTTTGCTCCATAAAAACAAAGAAACCATTAAAAAACAAACGCTGATCGATGTTTTTTACGTTTTCTGACACTTTATGGATCGCGTTATTGTTTTTAGCGCCACCTGTGGTAAAAGGAGGAACCACTAATATTTAACTTTGCCGTCTTTCATCAGAATTTTACCACAAAAAAACCTGCAAATCATCGTCAATAAGTTAAGTATGGATTTTGGTGGTGTTTCGAACACACATCGACGGGTTCTGTTCACAGTCTAAGAAAATAATATATCGCGAAAAAAAAAGTTCCCATTGAAAGCGATGAAACGACAGACTTCTGTTTTCCTTGAAACCTTGAAAAACCTTGAATGCTGCTTTTTTCTTTTCTTGTTGCCGGTAGAAAATGAACGCCGAGCACAGATTCACAGATTAGATGCAGATGAGAATCCCGTTGCCCCGGTGACCCCCATGTACACACACATCAACCAAAGCAGCACCAATCAGCAGCCGCGCGCAAACGTTTCCACTTCCACTGTAATGGCGGCAAATTTGCTAATGTGACAGGACCTGCGGTGTGATTGGTGGACAGCGATTCTCCAGCTACGGCGCCACCCGCGACGCCTCCCCCTCCCTCCCCCTCCTCCACAGCTCCACGTTAGCCTCCGTGTTGCGATTAAAATGCGCGGCGCCGCAGCCTCTTGATCTCCCACTCGCTGACACAAATCCTTTCAAGCACCAACGTTTCCCCCTGCAAAGGTAATTAGTGCTAATTAAAAAGTTTTCCAGAGCGGTCGACGGCTGCTGCTGTTGACGCTCGGGCGAGCACCCTCCCGTCAAATTACCCATCTACCCCCTCCCTGCGTCGCACCGACACACGCGTGTGTGTGTGAGATGGTTCCACACGTCCTGGAGGCCCAGTATGTGGTTCTTCCCCTTGTGGTGAACCTGTGCGCTGCAGGAGGACACGCAAACGAGCAGGTGAAAATCCGAGCTCCTCGCGCTGACGTACAGTAAACACAGAGATTTGCCCAAACTATCATTTACAGCGAGCTGCGATTTGCATAACGACAACAAACGTTAAAGAACGTGCGCGGCGCCGCCGCCGCCGTCGCTAATGAATAAACACGTTTGTGATTAAGAGAAGTTGCTTTTGTTCCGTGTGACTCTGATCACGACGCTGTTGTGATTCATGCGCCCGCTCTACCTTACTGCTTTCATCACGCCGTTATTATGATATAATTAGCCGCCGTTCCTAGCATGTTATTAAGTGGCTCGCTGAGTGTCAGGTATGGAGGCGTCGCGAGGAATGACACACACACACACACACACACACACACACACACACACAGAGCGATATGGCTCAGGCGACGTTTCACAAAGATAATTACATAATCTCGCCGTGCAGAGCCGAGCACAAAAGTGATAATTAGACAAGTATTCCTGCCAATTAAAATATCAAACCTTTTGTTTTGTTTTTTTTTCCTCTTCCTGATTTTCTTCTGAGTGACATCGAGCTCACTTCACTTCCATTCATAACATTATTTCATTATACTGACAAAAATCAAGTGTTTTGGGCCAACAATAACCTTTAAATCAAAGTGCAGAGGCGTTTTAAGACAGTTTGGGGCCTCAGGCCCCCCTCAGCAAAATACATTAAATCCAAACATTTTAAGAAATAGCTCATATAGTTCTTAATTGTGCATTGATTGTTAAAATAAACAATAAATCTACCGACAAATGTGCTGATTTTAGAGGTTATCATGGAAAAAATAGGGATTTAATTTAAAATAAATCGAAGGTACAAAACCATGTATAAAAGTAGTTATAAATGAATAAATTAAGTAGTAAGTAAGTAAGTACTGAAATGTTCCAGCTAATTAAAAACGTGCGGGAAAAAAACTCCATTTGCATACAATAAAACAAACATATCACATATTTAAAATGTTCTTTAGTGCTCCAGTTGGTTAAAAATATATACAAATACTAGATATTACACATACTTACGGTAAAAGGTACTTAAGTACTTACAGTTAGTTTAAAAACATGGAAAAAAAGCCCTGCATATAGCATACGATTAAAAAGTAGCTACAGTGTTCGAATTAGTTAAAATGTATAAAAGTACTGAAAATACTAATATTAAACACAATGTACAAAAGTACTATATATTGCAAACACTGGAAAAATATTTAGAGTATGAAAATACTAGATATTACACTCATTTTAAAAGTATGCAAGTGTTCCAGTTAAAAAACAAGTATTAGATTTACATATATTTAAAAGAACTGACAGTGATCAAGCACTAAATATTGAATACATTTGAAAAGTATCTCCAGATAATTTGAAATGTACAAAAAGTATCCGATATTGAATATGTAAAATGCGTCATACTGACTATTTATCTTCTTCACTCACCCTGTTACAGCGCCCCCATGTGTGTTAAAGTGCATTTATGACAAACGACGCACATTGAGCCACATTACGAAATAAAAGTCGCAGTATCGTCGGCGTATGTGGACGCTCATCACTTAACACACACGTGCGTAATGTGTTAATCCACAGACCATGTGTAAAAAAATGGACCGAGTGAGGGCAACTTGGAAGTAAGAAAATAGTAAAATAGCCACCAGGGGGCGAGTTAGAGCTCTCAAAGTTTAGTTTCAACTCTTTTTCAACAGGACGTGATGACGCGTTTGTAAATTATGTTCAAATTTAGAGGAAAATAGACAATAAAGTAGGACAGATATGAGTGAACACCAGTGTGATTGACAGCTGCTAACCCGGGCAAGTCATGTGACTTTAAAACCACACAACAAATATAATCTTTACTGAGAGAACTCTTTATGAAACACAAGACACAAGAAAATGTAATTAAATAGGCAAACATTCAATAAAACAAATCAAAACCAAAGAGAAAAGCTGGAGAAACTGAAAACCAATTAAATAAAAAAGTGTGGCTACGTTGAATGTTTTATTTTTAACGTTTAGACTCTAACGAGCCTATTAATAGTCTTAATGAGTGACATGTAGCTGTGACAACATGAAGTTATTGATTTGACCTTTGGGACGGTTCCTTCTTTTCATTGTTCTTGTTGTGTTGTGTGCTGTTTTTTGTCGTGTGTGTTGTCGTACGCGGCGGCGGCGGGATAATAAAACATGTCACGGCGTCTTGAAAGCGAACGCCATCATTTTAATTTAAATGCAACATTTCTGGTGACATCTCCGTCAATGCATAATTGGCACTGAATCCCAGTGTTTGGATGTACATATATTTATCATTCAGCGTGAGAGACACTCACTCAGAGACTCAGAGACAGAGACGTGTCTTTGATGGGATGACAATCTGATGTGTGTGTGTGTGTGTGTGTGTGTGTGAGGGGGAAGAAAATAGAAGCTGCACATCAGCTGTCGAGCTGTCAGTTAAGCTTTTTGTCACAAAAGTTGCTCATAAACATCCGTGATTAGATAAAAAAACTAATGAGCTGAAGGCTGCGATCGCTGTCCTTTATCCACAACTGTGATGATAAGCTAATATGATGTGAGAGACTCAGGAAATCTGAGTTATAATTGAAAATCTGATTCTTTATTGGTCGTACAAACGTGGTTTGGAATGTTGGAACTCTAGCTTTAGCATTAGCCTCAGGAGCAGTCACCACATGTGTTAGTTTCTTGGTTAACTCAATATGTGATGGCACTTTTCACAACAGTTCGCTGAGAGTGAAAATGCAAACGGACTATCCAGCGAACCAAAGAGAGGAAGGAAGTGAGTTTAGCTCGCTGCCTCGCCTGCTGCTCATACTGAGCAACTTCTTGTGAAAAACCACAGCTTTGATGTCCAAAGAAAAAACAGAAACCAGAAAAGATGAATGTTTGTTTTTGGGGTGAAAACATCTGGATTGTGTTGTCGCGATTCTTCACACAAAACTACTTAGTGCTAACTCTAGTTTCTACATTAGCCTCAGGTCAACAACGTAAGCCGTAAACATTACATTCTGGAACTCGTCATTGTCTTACAAACGTGAAAATCTGAATATTTATTGGTCATAACACAAACGTGGTTTGGAATGGTACTAATCCTAATCTGTCTTGAGTTGTGCCCTAACTCTATCTTTAGCATTAGCCTCAGGAGTAGTCACCACATTTGTTGTTTCTTGAGTAATTGACCTAAATAATATAAATATAATATATAATATAATTTCTATGAGTTAAAACTTGTGTTATTAAAGATTAGATAAAAATAACATAAATCAGTCTAGTGTAATTTATCAATGATTTGTAGTGGATTAAACCAATACACTGCTATTACAGATATTAGTGGATGCTCGAAAGGTAAAACAGATTCAGATTAAATGTATTTTATAATCCAAGGTATGAATGATTAGATTTCAGTGGTGATGTGGACAGATGTCTGGATTAACGTTCAATTTTTAAAACAAGTGTAAACCTTGAGAGATTAGGAAGAGTATTGATGGTGTGGTAAACTGAGCAGCCTTGCACATGTTTGTTTCTCTGCTTGTACTAAGCGCCAGTCTTTGTGGTATCTTTAATTTATCGGTCTCTAAAGGCGGTGTTGAAAACTTTAATGTGAGATGTGGTGATTTGTATTCGTTCAGCCTTGAAACAAAGATCAGAGAACCCTCGTCGAGCTCACGCTCTTTACTTATTGAACACGACCTCTCTGTCTTTGTAGTTCTCCGACATCAGAGTTTAAAGGGAGGTACGTGATCATCCGTCTGCTCGGTGCAGACCAAGGGCAGCAGTGCAGCTCTCAGGGTAGAAGAAGAAGAAAGCCCCTCCCCCTCTCCCTCACCTTGTCTCACCGTCGGCCCATTACCTTAACAGAGTGAGCCTCATTAAAGAAGGCAAGTTGAGTCAAATCCTTCCGTAATTCAGCAGAGGTGAATCGCTGTCAACATCATTAAGCGTCATTTCTCCGACTCCACTCCGGTCCTTATGAAGTGCTCTCTCATTGTGTAATGATCCAGATCTCTTCTCTAAATCAGCTGCTCTTTAAAAAAAGGCCCCCAGAGGACAGGAAACCACCCAGGCAGCTGCACTGACGACGTGCTGGAGGGGCCCAGATTAAACCCGGCCTCCATCATTACTCCATCTTTTTCCTTCGTTTTCATCCTGCGCTGCAGCCCGACAGGTTAGCATGTATTCCTCAGAGGTAACGGAGTGGTTCATGTAGCGAGTTCAGCAGAGGGAGACAGATTATTCTCTTCTCTCTTTGAATGAATGGGAAAGTCCGCCTCGATGCTGATGACATTGCTTTATATATTTAGATATAAAGAATATATATAGAATAGTTCAGCATGATCTTTTTATACATATGATTAATCTGTTAATTCTTTTCTCAAATTTCATTTGGGCCATACAAATGTCTTTATCGTAAAACGGAAATCTGGAAATGTTGACGTTCTCGAAAGTCTTGTTTTTGTCCACAAACCAAATCGACTCTTTGTTTAGTAACTGATTAATCGAGTAATTGTTGCATCTCTTTCCAGGATAGTGTAGTATATATAGTCTAGGATTGTTCATATTTTGGTATGTGGTACACATGCATTTATATATATCTATATTATTGCATTATAGATAATAAATAAAACCTAGTTAAACTCATAATTTGTTGCAGTAAATTGAATTGGATTATCCTGACAGTTATTTCATGATTCATTGATTCATCTGTTGATTATTTTCTCAGTTAGATGTTTGGGTGTCAGTGTTTTCATGGTTTTAAACTGTGGTTATGATGAGATTATTGCAGTTATCACAGCGGGAATCCATGCTTGATGTTTCACACTTCACTGACATATAAACTCTGGTCTGTGTGACATCATCACAGTAACGCAGAGACCCGGTCTCGCTCTCACTCACTTCACTGCCCGAAGCTTGTCTTTGCTGCATCACATGACCCAAACGTCTGCCAGTAAACCTCCTCGCTCCCCCGCTTTCTGTTTATTTAAATACTGTTTACTGATAGTTCACTGATCTCATGAAGCCATTGGTCAGACGGGCTCCATGGCTAATTACGCTGAGAGCTGCCCTGCTTGTCATGCTCGCTGTCCTGTCGTAAGAGAAGCCTCCTTTGTGTCGCCGCCATTGTGTGTCCCCCGCTCGGTGCCCGGTATCATGCTAGGAGATGTCCTCCAGGCCTTGTTTCGAGGAAAGCCTCCTTTGTGCCGCCACCATTGTGCGTCCCCCCCAGTGCTGAACCCCCTGCTACGTGGGGACACAGAGGCGGGGGCCTCTCAAGGCGCTAAGACCTACAGTAAATCTTCAAACAATTTAGACAAACAAAAACAGCCGCTGCGCTGAGGAGACACGGAGAAGAAGCAGATGAATAAGCAACATCAATTACCCGGGGCTGTGACCTGCGAGCCCCCACACCATGGCACACATTTCACACCAAATCGTCCCAGATTGAAGTTGACACTGTTGGAGTGGAAACACTGACCCCTTCACGAGGCTAACGCTTCAAACTTAAGAGCAGAGAGGGAGAGGCGGCGGGCGGGAAGAGGAACTGACAAACTACATAAGACCAAGGCCAACGTGGAAAAAAAAGGGGGCATTATAGGTGCTGGTTTGTTGCAAAGTGAAACCAAAATGGCTCAATTTGAGGCACTCGGGTCATCAAAGTGACCACGCTGAGGTACAAGAGGAACATACGAGGGGACAACCGCATCAGGACGAAACAAAGCTGGACGTCCAACAAGCTCACAGTGAACCTGAGTGATTCACTCAACCTCCTTTAAAGCTTGTTTCAGCTTAAAACTCCCCTGAAGCCGTTAAAAAGAGAAAACTCTGGCACATTAAGCCCCCTCTCTACTTTGTGAGCTCACACAAAAGCAAAATAAACACACGGGTCACATTTGTTCGACACACAGAGCACACTGCTTTTCATAATATAAAAGTTTCTTTTCAAGAAAAGTGTTAGCACTCGTATAGTTTCCCGTCTTTGTAGTCGCCAAAAAAGTCCTATCACACTTTGTCAATACAGTGTTAATTAATATAATAACAAAGTGCTCTGAACTGACACAGCACCACACTCTGGATAGATACAGTCCTAACAATCGCCCACAACTCCCCCAATTAGCCCGAGAAAATCTGAAAATATGTCGTAGGTTCATGAAACGGCGTGAAACTTAACATGACATGAAGTTTTTGAAGCTGTGAAAGTGAAGAAAAAAGTATTTTTTCTTACTAAAAAAGTAAATTTAAGGAGCGAGGCATTTTTTTTTTACTAATGTCCTTTCAGCACAATGTAAATAAAGTGACCTCCTGACCTACAGCTCCTGTCTTTGCTAATTCTGCAGCATCATGGAACATTCTGAACAATGACAGTGCAGTTCAGAGCGCTCCGACCGACTGCTCCACGACAACTAACCTCCAAACAGGTTGCTACTCTGGTGCTGTTTTATCTCACTGACACACTTTTCTCATTGAAAAATACAGTCTGTGTCACCGCTAACTCTCCCGCACCAAACCCCATAGAGAAAATCATCGATTTTAACATCACAGCTCGCAGGTGTTGCTGATCCACTGCTGCCGCCATCACTAAGTTCCAGTGGGTTATTTTTGTGAATTCTGTGCCTGTAATTGTTTGTTCAGATTCGCCTCAGTGACACAAACTTGCCAAAAGTGACAGCAGTAGACCAGCAGCTCCTGTGTCGCAGTGAGCTAAAAATGCTGATTTTGTCAATGGAGTTTGGTGTGGGAGATTGAACGCTTCACGAACGCAAGTTTGGGGTCAGAAAAATCAGTGTAAAGGTGAGTTAAAGTGGAAAATAGAGCTTAACACATTCATCCCACCATCTACACTATCACACTTCTATCATACCCATTTACAGGCTGCACAGCTGTCAGGAGCGACTCAGGGTCAAATGTCTCACGCATGGACATATTGGCATGTCGCCTTAAGGACCCAGGAATCAAACCCCTGACCTTCAGGTTGGACGTCGACCCGCTCACATACTGTATGTAAAAGTACAAGTGCAACATATGACCTGAGCATCTGGATCGTTGCAAAGAAAGAGAGAAGTGGAACACGCAAGATGAAACGGTACTCAAAGGTTAAAATGTTCATTACATTACCCCCCACCCCCTCCTTTTTATTTCAGTTTAATAATGTGAACATTATGGAGGTCATTAGCAAAAATTTAATGAAAGCATAAAAGCGATTTTGCCTCGGCGACGCCGCGACACAATGACTGACATAATAGTCGGTCTGTGAGAGACAGAGCAAAGACTTCCTCACAAAGAGGATCAAACGCCAACATTATCACAAACTATTTAACCCTAATGCTTGACTAATGTATAGGACTTAAGCACGAGCACCTGCTTCAAACAATGCATCGATTCACATAATTTCCCTCCAAATCACAGACGCACAAAGGGAGCGATAATGGAGCCCACGTCAGTCAGACAGGCAGTCGCTCCTTACAAATGGAAATCCACGGGAAAAAAAAAAAAAAAGGTGGAGATGGAAATCATTTTATCTAGTTGACACACATTACAACGGAGAATTTCAAAAGAGTAAGATGGAAGCGCTCGGGTCAATTATGGTGTCAGGGCTGTCATCTCGCAATGAAATATATACCTTTGAAGAACACTTTACTGGAGGGATGGGGTAAAAAAAAAGAAGAAAATAAAAAAATAGAAAGAAAAAGAAAATGAGGGGAAGACGACGTACTGTTTAACCCAGAGAGCGTACACGAACTTCACACATGATGGCGTAAAACACCCCGCGATAATGGACCATTTTCCTTCAAGAACACTTCACCAGGACGGACAGACGGAAGGACGGCGGCGACTACTCTGACGGCCGCGATCACAGAACACAGTTTTGTGAGTGAAGGTGATTAATGACATGAGCTGAAACAAAGTGTCTGCTCATTAACAAAGTCATTAAGATAATGAGCAAAAAAAAGGGGTCATTTAAACTAAAGTTAAAGTAGATAACGTTCAGGTTTTCAGGATTTTAATTAGGCCAACAAAGACGAACGTTAAAGTTTTATGGTTCCAAAACAAAGTCTTGGTGTAAAACCTTGAGATTCACAAGAACGACATCATCAGAGCTAATAGTTGAGCCACCGTTCTAACAGTGGAGCTAACTAGCAACACGAATACCTGAGCTACTTGTAGAATTAACTAACAGCAGAGCTAAGAGTCAACCTTTAGTGCTAATAGTGGAGCTAACTAACTGCAGCGCTAATAATCAAACCCTAATGCTAATTGTGAAGCTAACAAACAGCGGGGCTAATAATCAAACCCTAGTGCTAATTGTGAAGCTAACAAACAGCGGGGCTAATAATCAAACCCTAGTGCTAATAGTGGAGCTAACTAACAACAGAGCAAATAGTCAAACTCTAGGGCTAATCGTTAAAGTAACCAACAGCAGTTAATTGGGGCGCTAACACTGGATCTACTAGTGGAGCTAACTAGCAGCAGAGCTAATAGAAAACATCTTCTGACTCATTAAGTTTATTTAAACAACAAATATCAAAAGATAAAAGATAAATCACGCTAAACTTGATTGTAGTGATTATGAAGAGTATCGTCTGCAAAGAATGGAACACTTATGATTTAAAAAAGCTGGAAAGTGAGCGAAAACCACCCTTTTTTGATCACACAATTAGCATGGGTTACAAAATATTTAACAAACATTTCCACCCAAGGACAAAAAAGAACCTTAACTTTAATCAACCTGACTTATTTTCTTAATTATTCATAGAAGTGAGAACTTATTTAACATCAAATATTCCCACAATATGACTTTTGTGCATGTATTCATTGAAGCCATGCAAAAATATCAGATTGTGCTGCACAAATTATTATTTTTTTTAGAAATTCAAACATAGTTAATATTCAAACACAGCTCTAAATGGCCACTTATATACAAATGCACCGGCACTTGTATTTCTCCAGACCTTTTCCTTTTTATTCCAGCAACCACATGTAAATGCTCTTGCCCTGTGTTCAAGATATAAAATACTAACCTTGAGACAGTGAATGACAGACGGAATTATGGGTAATTGTGGTGTCAAAAAGGGAGACAGCTGTATGATGAGATTCTATGTCATTTAGACAATCAGAAACTTAAGAGACAGTGTGACACATTTCTGCCTCCCCTCCCTCTCCTCCTCCTCCAGCCGACAGGGTTCCTGACATGGCTGGTGATAATTTCCAAGAGAGGGTAAGAAAAAAAAAAGGGGGAGCGACAGAAAAGAGTGAGTGGTGAGAGCACAAATGAAAATGGAAGTCACAGAGAGAAAGGTGTGATTTCTCCTCTTCCATATGCAGCGTGGGCCAAGTGAAAGCCTGTGTGTCGCATTCATCGCCCGAATCAAGACGAAATATCCCCTCACATGTCAAACTGCCAGCCTGATAAGAGGTGTCTGAAGCTCCGTATGAGAGTAATACTTCCCAGATAGAAATGGCACAGGATGTAAAGTGGGTGGAGGGACTTTTCATGTCTTTAGGCACATGTGACATCGCACCGAACCAGAACCCTGAAGAACCAGGGAGGATTTTCTAGACACAAAGCGGTTCTTGCAGAGTGATGTCCTACATGTTCCCACAGCAGTAAAAGCAAATTAGCTTTATAACGTTTTCAACAACACATAAACACAACGAGCTGGTGGTAAAGAATGATGTCACTGTTGTTAACCACATAATTAATCATTTTATTTGACACAAAATAATCTGTAAAATCATTATTTTATGGCCTTCTGTGTAAAACAATTCCTTCTAAAACTGTTTATGTCAAGTTTACGTCCTGAGAAAAAAACGAAATAAAACAATAATTCTTACAATTACAATAGGTCCTTGCACCACTGTGTGAGTGCTGGGGCCCTAATATTTAAGAATCAGTATCAAAAATGACATTAAAAAGAAGCTCAGGTAAACAGCTAACACCAGAGCTAACAGACTGAGACAACAACAGTAGCTGAGCTAACTAACAGCAAAGCTAAGAGCGGA